>NC_087555.1:26428424-26728424 GCF_036250125.1 Pseudopipra pipra | reverse complement strand
TTGCTTTGTTCTGTTCAGGTAATAAATTATAATGACCTTGGCACAGGATGTCCCTGGAGGAATTAAGGACTAATTCAGATGAAGGCTTGCTCTTGTCTTGTTCTACTGACATAGGGAAGATGGAGGTAAAAATAACTGTATTCATTTCAGAAAGGAATTTAAAGAGTGTCTTTCCCAACAGCTGAGCAACAGATACAGACTTAGAAAGGAGTCTGGAGATGGATGTGAAACTATAGTAATTTAACTAAACCTTGCTAAAATCCCCATCTTCCTTTGAAGGTCACCACGTATTTAAAAGTACACTTAGCCAGTCCATATTTTAAATAGACTTTTTAATCATTGTCTTAATAATTTAGTGTACTAGCAGAAGAAAAGATAATAAAGTGAAAGATTTTTAAAATAAAATTGGTTTTAATTTACTTTTTAGAGTGACAATGCACATTCATTGATAACTGTTATTTTTAAACCACTTATTAAACTTATTAACGTTACAGCCTTGTCAAGAAAATGATGCCACATTTTTTCAAAGAAGCTGAAAACAACTAACCTTTTGGTTTGTAGACTTCTGAATACATTTTGGAAAGACTTTAAAGTGCTTTTCATGGGTTTTATAGATAAGGTAAACATTTTCAGAAAGCTATTATTATTATTATTATTACTATTACTACCATTATTATTTTTCTGTTAAGCAGGTTTTAGGCATTGGTGGGTTTATGAGTTAGTTCCTTCCCCATGTAAGACTTTCAATATATTTTGTGCTAACAAGGTTTTAAAGTTTGTAAATGTTTGTGTTTCTATCCCTGCTTTAGTGGCTCTTGGAAATTTAGTGAAGGCTTTAGCAGATACAGACACACATAGATTGTGTGGGCTTAGTTTGTGCTTGTTATATGTTATAAATACTCCTAAAAGTGCAGCAAGCACTTTATAAGCAGTTTTAATTTATAAGCTATTTAAATTTTTTATAATGAGTAAACTATTTGAGTTAACAATACATTTGACTGCAACTGTTAAAAGTGATCCATAAACTGTTGAACATTTGGAGCTCTTGCTTTAAGCACTGTTTTTTGATTTCAAATTCTGGTTTTCCTGTTCTTAGATAAAACTGTTTTCCTGCTTCTTCATGAAACCATCTCCTGCCTAAAAAGAATTGTCAAAGGCTTCTCATTCCCCTACTCAACCGTTCAAGAACCTGAAAGCTGAAAATATTTCATGTTTCAGCCATAAATGGTTTTGGTCTATCTGTATGTCCTGTAATTTTCTTTCACATTTTCTTTTAAATTGGACTCAGAATAGAGTAAGTAGGTAAACACATACATGAGAAAGCAATCACTCTCGTGTTACTACAGTGAAATGAACACTGAGAGTTCCTTTGACTGCCTGTGATGAGATAACACAGAGGAAGAGATTTGGTTTACATAACTTATGTACTTAATTATTTAAATGTGAGTAAAAGCAAGGTATGAGGGCCAAACACCTGAGAACCTCTAGAAGTGCCCTCCTGGTAGAAGAGTTAATACTCATAGTAAAAAATCCACATAATAAACTGAATTACAAGCATCAATAAAAGTCCCCATTTAAATATTTTCCAGTAATATATTGATCACAAAATTTCCTTTTGCTCAGTGCTTCTAATGATAACATACTGAAAAAAAACTTTATCTGGAAGCACTGCAACTCAAGTTTTACTAGTTAGAGGAGAAATAGCAAGCATTAGAGGAAGCACACCCTAACCTCCTGTCTTCAATATAGTGTTTTGCATCTGGACTTGTAAGTCATCACCTCTGATAATTAATAAATGAGGTGCTTCTGCTTGTGTGACTGTGCTGAGACTGCTCACTTTAGTGCAGTGCTGGAAGGTTTGAGTTTCCATGACATCCAAGGTGAGCAGTAACAAATGTTATTTGTGGGGGATTCCTCAAAAACTGTTTATACAGCCCTCACCTCACCACTGAGCAGCAACAGCACACACTGGAGGTGCAGGAGCACTGTCATCTAGAAATAAAAGTGCTCAGGAGAAATTGAGATGTTTTCTCTCAGTCAGATAAAGGTGAAAAGAAACATAAGTTTTGCTACGTTAGTCTGTAATCACCAGTTTCAAAAAGCATCTCAGTCTCCTTTTAAAAGGCATATTGCAGGAAATAAAAAGAAAGACTTCAGGAGAAGAGAGGAAAGAAAGTTTCTCTTCATGGAGAAAGGGAACTCTTTTGCTATATTCAGATATGGCAATGTAAAACCTGGGAGAACAGGGATTGAAGTACCAGTTTCAAGAAACTGGTTGGATATGACTTTTATCTCTCTCTAAAGACATTTGAACATCTCATCTTGTGCATCTGCACTATGGAGCCACCATTCGGCTTTTGTTCTAGGGCTGTAAGACTCACATTGATCAGACTGACAAGTTTAAGGCAGGTTCAGTGAGTTGACAGCAACAGGATGTTGCTGTTAGGAACCTGCTTAGAGCAGCTGAGGTCTGATAGATGGAAGAACATGATATTTGTGCTAACATAAGTTCAAGTTTTTCATTCTATTTAAAATATATTTTTTATAGTTTTAATATTGGGGAGACTGGATGAAGGACAAATGAAGTGGCTCAAGCAGAAATTATTTTAAGAGATCATAGTGACCTCTTCCCATCTTAAAATTTTTGAAGCTGGACTTTGTTAGAGGCTGTTCCAAAATGCATTGAAGCCCATGGAATTGATGTCTTTCACTTTGTCATCATAGTTGCATGAATATGCTGCTAAACAGAACTACCACAAAGGTATCTGAGCTTTAGGAGATGTTACTGCCTGAGATTTTATAAAAGCCACATGGCATATGGAAACAGCATATGGAAACTTGTTACACTGAAAGGTAAGGAGAAAAGTGGCAATGAGTGATGAACTTCCTGGAAATGTTTAAAAAGCTGAATGACAGTCATCTGCAGAATTCCTGATGGAGCAAATCGAGACTGATATGAAGTCAAGAGTTTTCCAAAGCTCTCCATCACCTGAATGATGGCAAAGGGCTAGACACTAACCATATGTCACTTGCACATTGCAGAAAGATCTGCCTCCTGAGAAAAGAGGGTATGAAATCATTAGCACAGCCTAGAACTGTGGAAAGTGAGGGATTGTCATGTAACCACACAAAGAAAACTATCTATAAAGATTATATCAGCTAATGAGTTTTTCACACTTCTGCCTACAGCAAGGGAAAGTTTTGCATTTTTATCTCAAATAGGATCAGAGGGGTAGTTGAAAAAAAACATCTGTAACATCAGCAGGAGTGAATTTGGCACCTCTGTGTGGAGAAGATACTTTTACTTGAGCAATATATCATGCGATGGCAGATCTGAATCCAATAGTAATTAGTGTTTAATTGACTTTACTGGCACATTCAATGCTTTGTACCTTCCCTAATTATAGAACATCCTTTGTGTATATGCATTTTCATCAAAGTTGATTTTTCCAAGAATATTGTCTGTATTAGAATGGCTTGAGGTCCTATGTAATGAGTGATGGACTAGTTTAGGAGTCAGCCCTGGCATTGTCACTCACAAAATAATAAACAGACAATAACCTCTTTCATCTTAGTAAATCCCAAAGCTCTGTACAGAATAGATAATAATTAAACAAATGAACATTTACTGAAAATATATACGTCAAAGAATATGCATATCACATTAAAAATATATTTAGCTTCAAAACATCCCCACCATCTAACCATTGCTTATCAAGTTTTAACTGCATATAAGGATGAAAGAGTTGTCTGATTTCACAGCCCTTGTATTTAGAGATTCTCTTCCAATTACCTTCAAATTTGGCCGCCTGTGTTACTATTATCCTGACTGTATGTTTTTCTAGGATGTTGCACTTCACTTCTCTGCCCATTGGGGAGGTAGTTTTGAGGCCTTGATTCAATTCTCATTAAATCCAATGGGAATCTTTCCAGTTACTTCAACAGTCGCTGGATCAAGATTGCTGTAAATTCTAGCTTGTTTCTTTATTTTTGCTTCATTTGCCTATGTATCTGGCCCAGGCCAGTACATTCTCTCCTTCAGACTAGTGTTTGGTATCTATTCATTTCTAGTTGCTGTTTGGATGGAGCCAAAAATGCAGATTCTTGCACAAAGCAATAAAAATGTCAGGCTTCAACATAGTCTGGAATAATGAGAAACAGCTGATTTTACATGAGATAATTCACGGTCTGCCAGCAGACATGGCAACATGTGGAAAAGGGACTCCAGCCAGCTGTGGTGAAAAAAGGGATTGTCCCCTGCGCATTTTTTTATATCACACTGAAGCATGAAATCCATGGGTGTTAATCCCACAGCGACTGGCAAAATTTATTCCGTTATTATTTTGTTGTCCCAAGTTAGTTTGCAGCTTTAGGGAATCTCACTTCCTGTTTGTTTTTCTGTTTTGTTCCCTCCCCCCCCCCCCATTTTCTCAATGAAACTGTTTATTCCTGCATGCAATGATGATCTCTGTTGTTGTGTGCAGCAAAGGGCATGGTGATGAGGGGAAACCATTCTTCCACAGTCAGAAAGTCTCAAAATCTGCCTACATCTCTGTCTGTGCATGTATTCACTTTTTCTTTTTTTTTCTTGAAAATACTGTGTGAAACAAGTACTGATCAGATAGTTGGAATTATATATGAACAACTCCACAGACTAGTTCCTCCTGGTACCCAGAAGAATCAATAGCTTTAGGTAGGGGCAGATCTGCCAGAGACAGTAAGGGCAGTGAGAACACTTATTCTTTCTGAAGGTATTGATTCAATTTCTAAAAAATTGCCAAGAAATCAATTCAGGCAAATCAGAATGTGGCTGCTAATTATGCCTTTTCTCAATTGAGAAGTGGTGTGAATTTATGCCAGAAAACCAGGGGGCAATTTTTTCAGGTAGAGCCAGGCAAAAATCACCAAAAGTCTCTGAAAGCTCCTTCTTTTCACTGAAACTTGGAAAAACAAATAAAAATAGTTTTTAAAAATCATAGATTTCTGTGTTGTGTGTATATTCTTTTGTTCTGAATAACTTTGTGCACTCCTTTAGAGAGAAAGTTTTGCAACTTCAGCAAATTTTAGCCCCCTAAGTTGCAATTTGCTGTCCCTAATAGTATTAAGTGCACTGAAATCCACATCATTTTAAGGGGAACTCCCAGCTACATCTCAAGTATAATTAAACTTCCACTTTGGCTCCAAGCTTTCTGCCCGCCTACTTGTTCAGGAGACGATGGCAGTCTTCAAGAGGTGGTATTTTAGAAAAAGGGCAGACTGTTCTCAGAGGCAGAGAAAGCACCATCACTTATTTTCCTTTCTCTGTCAAGGCTTCTCTTTCTAAGTCGCCTGCATCTAGCCCAGTTTAATAATGTTCAGCAAATAATTTTACCAGCACTTACTGTCTGGCTTCACAAAGCCTTTGCCCACTATGCTGACCTATCCTAAAGCTGTGCTGTTACGCTGGCCTCACAAAAACCCCTAGGAGCTGAAGTAGCTGTAATTAAGGTTTTTCAGCTACAGAGCTGTCAAACCCTTTTGTGTATCTGTTTTGGCAAGTGCTTCAAACCCTACAGCAATATTAAATAGACCATCTGTTAGCCTTCATTAGGCTCTCACTCATCAACAGGGCTATTAAATATAACTGAGGATGCTAAAGGAAACCTTGACATCTGGGCTTTCAATTGGAACAGTGATCAATATTAATAACAAAACTATTTCACACGAATTTATTATTAATAGAAAGTTAAATACAATATAAATATGGATGTTTTGCCCTACAACACAGCTTTAATATAACTAATCTAAATGATAGAGTGAAACCCAACTTTATTAGTATCACTATCTGCAATGAAGCTCCATGGCAATGGCACTGTCCTGAAAACATGTGAAGGACTGGTCATTACTTTCATCTTTGCTAAATGACAGAGCAGATAGGACCATGCTAAACATAAGAGATGTTACAGAAAAAGACCTGCAATTACAAAATACCCAGTGGACCTGGCTTATTCTCTTCTTCTTTGCAACAACTTCTTACATATTTAAGGATAAGGTATAATGTCTTCCTCTTGTCTCTTGTCTACAGTAAAGCAAGTTCTCAAAACACTCCCTGGAGAAAATGCTTTCTGTACCATCTTACCCTTCTCATTGTTCTCCTTTGGTCTCTGTTCACTTACTCCATGCCTGTAATTGAAAGATAGAAATATTCAGTAATTCCTTGATATTCCAGCTGAGGGATGTCGGAAAAATTCCTTCACAAGTTTCACACACACAAGTCCCATTTATATATATATATATATACACACACACACAGAGAGAGAGAGAGAGAGAGAGAGAGAGAGAGAGAGAGAGAGAGAGAGAGAGAGAGAGAAAGAGAGATATGATCCTTGTCTGGGATTTTTGCTTTCCTTTGAAGAAGGATATGGTCTAGTCTTTCCATATTTTATGTAAGTACAGCTGATTCTTCCCAAATCCATACAATATTTTCTGTGTTTCTCCATGGAACTACACCTTACTGTAATTTTGAACACTAACCCTGTCTTCCAATGTTCTCATACACTCAATCAGAAAGGCATTTTCCCTCAGAACTTTCATTAGAAAAAATATTGATCAGTATGGGAATCAAGAAATGCTACTGAATAACTTCCTCTAACACATCCTTCTAGCCTAATACTAAACAATCCCTACAGAGACAGAGAGTCGTAATCAAAAGCCTTACTATAGTAATGGTGTACCACTCCCCCTTTCTCCATCCCTGTGAAAAGACCATTCACATCTTGTGTAGAAAAACAATAGTTTGGCTCATCTGAGAATAAGGCTGCCTCATCCAGTCGACTGCTTCTGTAACACCTGTACAGCGTAACCTTACTCATAAACTTGTTTGGCCTCATCCTAAAGTCATTCTGTCTCCATCTTCCCAGAATAACTGCATCACAACAACTAGTTTCTGATCCTGATTTTACAGTCTTGGTAGTTGGAACACAGTTTAGAAGATCTGTCACTTCTACTGGGTAGGGATATGAAAAAATATGCTCATATCAACCTCTGTGCCTTGATGATAACTATAGAACCAAGAATGGATGTGAAACCCTTGCTCTGGTGCAAATACCCAAAACTCTGGGAAATAAACCATATCTGAAAACTATTTCTTTGGGGCTGGATTGAAAAACCCTTCAGCTTCAAATCTCTGCTTTGCAGAAAAAGCTGATACTTGAAACAAAACAAGATTTTGAGACTAACAGAGAACAATATAGCCTGCTGATAGTCTGGCACACACACATCGTGAGCAGAGCTGTCAAACTTTGCACTGTGCATGATCAGAGTTTAAACTCACTCATGAAAATTTCTAACTCCATGTCCTCTGGCTGCATCACATACATCTCACTGGGACCCTTTGAATCACAATTTGTTTTACCTTAAAATGGAGGAAATGAATTCCAGCTGGAAACTGATTAATGTTGATGAGAAACTTGATCTGTTGATACAGAATCCAGTTCTGATTGTATGAAGTTCACATTTGGAAAGCAGTCTTTTTGAAATTTTCAGGTGAGTTGTTTGTGATTTTGATTTTCTACCTAAAGGAGACATAATCAAGGCAAACTCAGGGTACCACATCTGAAGCACAATCTACCTGATATTAACACACTCTTTATCAATAAAGTGAAAAGATACTCAGGTGATCTTAGGAGGTGGCACCAGGACATTTCTATTTGGAGGCTGTTTTCAATGGTTTTATACAGTACTTGCCACATGCTGGAATTTTGTATTCACACTAATGTATCAATATCTAGCAAAAAAATTATTTCCCAGAATATATAACTGAGAACTATAACTGAGACAAGTTTTTCCTCTGTGTTGAACTGATCATATTGAAGAAAACTCTAAAAATTTATCCCATTTTTGTATAATAAACTGTGGTGAGATGCTATTTAGATTTGTTTATTTACATTGATACAGCTTTGAGCATAGACATTCATCAGAATTTAAGTATGAATGGCCAGATGCTCAGCTGAATCTCATATACCACGTTAGCCTGCCCTGCTTTTTTGGTTTGTTTTCCCTAATATTGAAAGCAAACAAAGTGAACAGAATTCTGTTCAACTGCTGCTTTCCCCAATTCTTTCTGAAAGCTCCCCAGGCATAATTTGTGTCTTTGTACTTCAGAGATTATTTGGTTCTTATTTTATGGCAATGTAACCTGTAACTTTCACTGATAGTGGGTTCCCAGAATTAATAAATGTGGACCCTTCTAGTAGAAAGCCTTACTGAAGCTTGAAATAATGTATTCTCATTGATAGAAACCTCTTTGTAGGAAATGGAGCAGCTGCTTTTTTTTTGCAGAGAGGAACAGTACTCATGGAGTGGTCAAAAGGGGAGTAATTTCAGTTCAAAGAAGCCAAACTGTGGTGTGTCAGTAAAAGAACTAGACATGAAAGTCTTAACTATGGCTGTAGAATGGTAGCATGTAGAGATAGTGAAAACTGGTTAAGTCCTTCACTGTGACTATGTCACTTGAAAATTATATAAATGTCAGTTTTTAGTGAAAGGGAAGATTGTTCTTCCTCTCCAGTCAAAGGCATGAATTTCTGCTGGTCTGTCTGTGCTAGTCTGTGTGATTTTTGTGGCACATAATGGATTGGATCAAAAACTGATTTGTCTGAAAGTTTGAAGAATAACCCTATGTACCCGTAAAGGCTGAGGGCTGAACTGATGAAAAGCAGCTCTGTGAAGAAGGACCTGGGTGTCCTGGTGGATAACAGCTGTCCATAAGCCAGGTGTGTGCCCTGGGGGTCAAAAAGGCCAATGGTATCCTGGGGTGCATTAGGAAGAGCATTGCCAGCAGGTCAAGCAGGGTGATCCTGACCCTCTACTCAGCCCTAGCGAAGCTGCATCTGGAGAGCTCCTGGAGCAGGTTCAGTGGAGGGCAACAAAAATGATTAAGGGACTGGAGCATCTCTCCTATAGGGACAGGCTGAAAGAGCTGGGCCTGTTCAGCCTTGAGAAGTGACAACTGAGAGGGGAACTCATCAATGTCTATAAGTGCCTGAAGAGGGATTGCCACAAGGATAGAGCCAGGGTCTTCTAGGTGGTGCCAAGAAATAGGACAAGAGGCAACAGGCAGAAACTGAGGCACAGGGAGTTCCACCTGAACACGAGGAAGAACTTCACTGTGCAGTGACCGAGCACTGGAACAAGTTGCGCAGAGGGGTTGTGGAATCTTCCTCACTGGTGATATTCAAGAACTCTCTGGATGCAATCCTGTGCCATGTGCTCTGGGATGACCCTGCTTGAGCAGGGAGGTTGGACCAGATGACCCACGGTGGTCCCTTCCAACCTTACCCATTCTGTGATTCTGTGATTCTGTGAAATTTAAATTTCTTTGTTTTTAACAAGTTACTTTGTGCCAGGATCTGTTTTCTGGATCACTGAATGACTTTACGGATGCTGATGTCTTCACAAGAGCAAGAATAAACAGCAAGACTTCGCAAAAACCTAGTTTTGTGTCAAAGTAAATGATCTTTATCTGCGGTTCAATTCAATGAATCTGCTTTTGAGAACCAAGTTAGTTTGGCTGTGTACCATGCTGACAGGAGTGCTTGCCCTGAGCTAGCTAGGATACCTGTTGGTGGAGTTGTAATTTTTTTGCTTTTTATTCTGTGCCCAATGACACTTGGAGAGAAATGTCACCCTGTATTTCCAGACGTTGTCACTTTTTAAATACTTCAGGACTGATATGTATGGGTATTAATTTCACTATTTTCAGTGCTGGGAGAAAAGAGGGTAACTGCTTTATTTAGAAGGAAATCTCTCAAGTTCTAGGAAAAGATGGGTATCATATTGGAAGTTACCCAGAGATTTCATTTTTGCTGAGACTTCTGGAGTTCTGTATATTTGCTTTGAGACACTCCCTCATTTCTTAATAACTGAAACCAACCAAACAAAAAAGTGCCTGAACATAATTAAATCAATCCTAATTGTTTATATAGCATTTACAGTTTTCATGGCCCAAACATATAAACAAGCACTGGAGCACCTATTTATGCAGTATTGACCTTCACACAATATTGTGTGTGGCTTGGCATACTCAATAAAGTTTGTGACTTTCCTATACCTATCTGCCTTCTGCATTACATTAATGAAATAAAAACTATACTGGGAAAGACATTGAGAGGAGTGGCAAATGGGTCAAGGGAAGATGTTTAAAAGGTTGCTATCTGGGAAAAATGACAGTGCTACCATAACTTTCCAGTTGTAACTTTCCAGTTGTAACTTTCCAGTTGTAACTACGTGTCAACGAAGCCACAATAACTGATAGTTGTGCATTCAATTCCACCAGAATTGCAAATCAAGAATGAATTATTCCTGTGCCTTTTACTTTTCAATTGGACAGCCAAAAACATGCATATCACTACTTCTTTTGATCAAATGACCTGTGGTAACTCCTCTGTCTGTTGTACATTTGTGTGCCCATTTGCTTGTGTAGCTACAAAGTATGTACAAAACAAATTATCCATGTACAGAGTTTGTAAGCAATGGGTTTGTGGAGAGTTTCACAGTCTTGTGTAACAGCAATCTCAGACAGTGATAATAGCAAGAGTAAGGAGAAGATTCTGCTGGACAGAGAGAGAGAAAGACTTTTTTTCGTGTGTATATTGTAGTATAAATATAAGACAGATATGGATAAATAGCAGAAATAAAATGAAGAAAATGATGGCTGACAAACAGCACAGAAGGGGAAAGTTTTTCTAGCATGGAATTTGTCTGAGACAGGATTAGTCTCAGAGAAAATGAGGAAATGACCGAGGAAAAGAGAAGGTGAAAGGTGTATGCAAGGGAATAAGGGAAGTAGTGCAGAGGAGATGGACAGTAGACAACAACCGGTTCATCATGAAGTCTGGAGTTAATCCTCTGGAAAACAATGTTCTTATACCATAGGAGTTGTTCCTTCCCTCAGCAGAACATAATGAGACAGTTTTGGAACATAGTCCATGGTTTTAACATGTGTCCAAGAAGCAGAAGATGCTTCCCATGATTGCTACTATTGCTCAAATAGTGTGCCACCTCAGTTTGTATTCCCTGAAGTGGATGAAGCTGGGTCATCTCTGATTAATCCTCTGACCTAGAAGAATGCTTGAAATATAGTAAAATGTCTATTAATCCTGCTGTAATACTGTATACCTTCTATGCACTCCAACTTTCCATAGTAACTTTCTGACTTTTCTATGGAAATCTTTTGGTTTAGGAGTGGAACATCTATTTAAGATCCCTAAAACCAAAGAATATCTCCTTTCAATACGTGAAAGTCCATAGTGTGCAAATTCATGTTCTTCACCTGTAATGAGAAAGTTAAAAGTAATGATGGAGTTCTGATTTGGTTCATCTAATCACTGAATCCCAAACTAACAGATTCTCTTGGGCTTGGAAAACTGGGCCAGAAGTATCACGAGAACAGATTGTCTCTTGATATTTCTGAATGGAACAAGGGCATGTTAATAATAGGAAAAGTGGAAAATAATTAAAAATAAAAGGTCTGATTTTCACTGCATCAGGATTTTGTTTTCTGTTTAGCTGAAAAAGAGGAGGGTTTAATTTATAGTAGACCAGATCCAAATTATCCGCAGTAGCTTGCGTTATTCAAAAATGTTATTTAAAGACATTTCTAACCATTAGCAAAAACTCACCTCACTTTCATTTTTCCTGAATTGTTCCCATTTGCTACCAGATTATAACTGAAAAAATTCCGTATTGTCTAGATGAATAGTTGTCTCTGAGGCTGTGCTAGTAGCTACGGGTGCGTGAATTAAATGACCCCGTCGTTCTCTTGTGTCTTCGTTCTGTGATTGTTCTGAGTCTGTGCAATGTTTCTCTGACCTTCACTACAGGATTAATGGGAGTCATTTCCTCTATTGGTGCAAAGCAATTATGCATGCCATCTTGCTCTGAGATGGTTTAAATGAAAGTAGCCAATAGAAATGTTAACCTTCACCTGTCATAATGCTATTATGTTATCTTGGGCTAATGGTGGAAAGAAGTCATGATTTCATTTTATTTAAATTTCAGCTGGGTATTTGACCATAAAATTATTTATAAAAGGAAACATAATAAAGACGGTAGATCAAGAGTTCAGCAGTGAAAGAGAAAAGTGTTGTGCTATTGTCTGGAATGTAATTATAGAAACTGCTTCAGTGTAAACCAGAACAGATGAGGCTTAGGTACTTCAAAGATTCTATACATGTGAAGGGGCTGACTTCATCCTTGTCCTTTGAAAATTCCAATATTTTATTATTTTATTATTGTGACATTATTAAATGCTCATGACAACGGCTGACACAAGATCACAAAGTTTTCAGTCTAAATATCCACTGTCAAATCAAAAGTCAGGGCTAACCTAAAACTGAAGACTGCCTAGAAGCCAGTTTCAGTTTTTATTTTGTTCTTATATTCTCTATAAACACAGTTTGGTGAAAAGGAAGGCAAGATAATATGGATCCTTCAAGAGTAGAATTAAATGTAGAATACTAATGCTACATCTGATCTTTTCCACATGCATGTGATTGAGAGAAGTGTAAAAAATAATGTAAGGAAATCGGTCAGAGAGAGTAGGCTGAAGTGAATGTAGGTTGTTATATAAATATATATATATATGTCAAATAGGTTGAGATTCAAAGATAATTTTAATTGTAATTGCTTGAAGATATGTGAATAATAAGATATTATTTCTGGCAGAGTGTAACAGAAGCAGGCTTCAGAGTCCAGCATTATGTGACTGATGATCAGATCCCTGCTTTAAATTGCTAAAGCACTGTGTGTTCTAGAATAGGCTTCTCCTCTTCTCAGAATGTGAGAAATTTTTCCTAACAATTATAACCTCCCCATATCGTTATATGTAGCTGATATGAAGAAATTAAGTTTTGGCAAATCAACATTTTCAACAGAAAAAGGTTTCTTCCAGAATTTTCTGACCAGCTCTAATACAAAAAGATCAACCACAGGCTCAGCATTGCATTCTGCAAACTCTGAATTCATGTAAATTTCCCTTGTTCAGTGGAACTACTTGGACAAAACTTGCTCTTTTTCAAGAGGTAGGATCAAACTGCTTATGTCAGAATTTGGTATATATAAAGACAAAAGTACCACCATCCATGTAAATTCTGGCATATCTCAACTGACTTTAATTTACTTCTTCTGAGGTGTTTTGATTTTGTTTCTCTGTTTCTTTGATAGGTTTTTCTTTTTTTCTTTTTTTTTGGTGTGTTTTGTTTGTTTGGGTTTTTTTGGGGTTTTTGTTTGTTTGTTTGTTTTTTATTTTTATTTTTATTTTTATTTTTTTTTTGTTGTTTGGTTTGGTTTTTTTAAATTTTATTTTTTTTGGGCAGTGGCCAGTGATGTTTGTCCCATTTCTTTATTATAGAACCTATTAAGTCTAGAAATACATGGTGGTCAAGGTATAGAAACACAAAATCCAACTGCTCTGGCCAGAGGAGGATTTCACCCTGATAAACTTGTTCCATTATTACTGACCCCAGGCAATGTGCCAATCTACTGCATCCTGCTGGGAAACCTACATAAACACATCTGCAGTGAAGAAAAGCATAAGGGGATAAAAATTCTTGTGATAGAAATTATAGAAATAGACAATGTTTTAAGCTTTTGCACTGATAATGCCTACTCAATTTTAATTTTTGCAGTCTGTTCAAATTATACCAACAACATTTTTTTGCCTCTCATTTACTATGAGGATAGGGACAATGTGATCTCAGCAAACACATCAGTGAGACTTCCCATAGCATAACTATTAATAACCATACAATACCTGGGTCAAATGCAAGGTACAATCTGTCTAGGAAACATAGAGACAGTTAAATTGCATCTTGGCATCTATGTGGAATATCTTGTACCACTATAATTACGTTATCAAGGTGAAAGATAGGCAAATATGAAACAGTCATTGAAATTAATAGCATGAAGTGTAGCATTTACAAAAGAATATATTATTTTCTTGGTACCATTTAATATCTTCCAGTTGTAAAGGATCTTTTGTTTAATGTCATCTCAGCAGGAGATTAGCAAACATGTAACTACCATTTTTAATGAGGTCATTTAATGAAGATCGTTCTTCTCTTATTCTGGTTTACATCCCATATTTCCTTCCCTGGTACTTCTTGCCACATTTTCATAAGCTTTTAGAGAGTACAATTCTGTAAGCCTTCTCCCCTTTTCATGTCTAATCTTTACATGGTTCGAAGTTGCAGCACTCAAATATAAGTACTTAAAAATCAAGTTCATGATATCGTTAGTGTGGAGAGTACACTCTCCCACTGAACTGTTCTGCAGTTGTATTGCAAATATGATGATGGCATAATCTGGCTGTTTTCCAAGTCTGTAATAAGAGCAGTGGAGACAGTTATCAGTTCTATCAGCTGTATACAAAATTTCAGTAACAAGTGAGAAAGAGGTTGGTGTTGGGTTTTGATCATGCTTCTAAACTGAACAATGACCTGTGCAAATGAATATTATTTGTTTGCCTCAAAGACCTTATTACTTGAAATGGCAACATGGATAAAGGGAATACTACTAATGTTTTAATGCAGAAGACAAAACTGCATACAGATAAAATTAATTGCCTTGGGTCAAGTGGAGAGATTGTTGGGGACCTAGGACTTGACCTGGAAAACAGTGTCTTCAGCCACCACTGTACTGCAAATCCACCTGGCCTCTTCACCTGTCATCCAGACCTGTAAGCTCAATTTCTCATGTGTACTCTCTCTGTGAAGAGATTGAAATCAAATAAAATGTGTCAGTACTGTGTCTTCTGAAACAATGTGAAAACTCTGTAGATTCAGTCATCTTCTGCGCTAAAAAGAGCCATGAACTCTGTACAGCTCACAAAGTTCAATCCTACATGGATGAAAGTAAGTTGAAGGGACCTGTGAAAGATTCTTTGAGAGCACACGACTGGGTTTGAATTTACTGAGAGAAATTAACATTTGACACCATTAAGGATAATAGCTGAACTAGGATGGAGGAAATTAAGAATAGACCCTTAAACTGGATTTATCTGCTCTATTTTAGAATCACAGTGTATGTTTCTACTCAAGTAAAGATCTTTAACCTAATGAGCAACTTCAGTTTATAGGAGCAGTATATATAAACAGATAAGCACTTAGAAACTGATATATGCTTTGAAGGGTGTAGAGCTGACTATTTCTATGATATTGGATGAGAATTAAAGATACTTTAAGAAGTCATGTGATGATGGAAAAAGAAAATTAAAATATTAATTACTTCATGGAAAGCAATTTCTTAGAGTATTCTTCCTCGTTCATCACATTTAGAATTATGAAGCAGGTAATTACCAGTTCTTTTCCATTTCTCACACTGTGTGGAAACCAAATCAATGCAACTCTTTTTACAGTCACCCTGGTACTTACCTATTCTACACTGGAGAAAAATAGCTAGATCTTTTGATTCAAGAAGAAACCATAGGTGCAAGATGAGCAGACACTTGACTTACACTCTGTCAGTGTCTCTCCTTTGGACTGCCTGCCTGACAAGATGAAAGACAATTTTATGTTCAGGGCTTTTCTAGAGAGAAGAAAAAAAACTGTCCAGCCTGTGATGCATGATTGGTTACTATTTATAAAGTGCTTTAAGACTTTCTCCTGAAAAACATTCTGGAGAGGTCCTTCAGAGCTACCACATTACAAATAACAAAGGACAATGCTTATTGTTTAGTTAAGCTACCACCAGCTGATACATCAACTTCTCACTCCTTGTGTTACCCTGACACTAATGGCTACCTTAAAGCACAAAAGCTGCACATTACTGGAAAAAGTGCTTGAAAGAGTCAGAAAGTGTATGCAAGAGCAGATAATGTTTTTATCAGCCTAATGCCTACCTTATCTCAATAAATTTTCCACTATCGATGCATACTACATACAGAGAGGTGGACTCCTGCTATACAGACAAGCCAATACCTGCTGCTGTCTTGCTCCTCAAGCACTGACACAAGCAACTGGAATTATTACTATGAAGGAAGACCAGCATGAGGTGATGCCAATTTCTTTATGTTCTGATTTCAGTTGGGACAGATTTTTCTTCCTAGTAGCTGGTCCAGTGCTGGGTGTTGGCTTTTGTATGAGAATAATGTTGCTAACACACTGATGTTTTAGTTGTTGCTAAGCAGTGCTTACACTAAGTCAAGGACTTTTTAGTTTCTCATGCTCTGCCATTTAGCAGGTGCACAAGAAGCTGGGAGGCATCACGGCCAGAACAGCTGACCCAAACTGGCCAGAGGGTTATTCCATGCCACAGAACATCATGCTCAGTGTATAAACTGGGAAGCATTGTCTGGGAGGGACTGATCACTGCTCAGGGACAGGCTGGGCATCTGTCAGCGAGGGGTGAGCAATTGTACTGTGCATCACTTGACTTTCTTGGGCTTTATTCTTCCCTTGTAGTTGTCTCCCTTTTCATTATTATATTTCTATAATATCTAATTTCAATTATTAAACTGTTTTTATCTCAGCCCGGGAGCTTGACATCTTATTTTGACTCCAATTCTCCTCCCCATCCCACCACAGGGACGCATAGTGGGGGAGCGGCTGTGTGGGGCTTAGTTATTGGCTGGGTTTGAGGAACCCAAATACAGCTTTAGTTGGAGCATGAGGCATCCAGGTTAGGTTTCAGGAGGATGCTTTTTATGAGAAGGAAGTAGAAGTTCAGACTGACAGAGGCTTGTGCCAAGTCCTCAACTCTGGGTCCTTTTGGAGAGGCAGAGGAACTTCTGTCAGGAATAATTTAGTTGTAGATTTTCTGGCTTCAAGAACAGATACAGAGAATGTGCCTTCTGGAGATATCTTCCAAATCAATTTGTCTAGTATGCTCCTTTTATGTCCGGGCTTAAAGGTGAAGCTCTCCCAGGCTGAAGATGCCTGTGGAGGGTTGGAATTCAGATCAGATACTCAGTAACTGATTCATCCTATCTTATGGGATTCATGCTTTAATGACTGAGCTTTAAGGACTCCTAGCAGGCATTTCAACAATACTGCCTGGCTCCAGAGATGGGACAGGGGCCACGGGATGCAAAAGATCTGTGTACCTGACAGAACAGTGAGGTTAAGAACAAATCTTCATGAAACAGAGAACTTGGGGAAAAACACATCAATTAAAGCATTTAATTTTTATTTTAAGCTTTAAACATTTAAAGTGCAATTAAAGGAAATTTTGGAGATTTATTTCAGATTTCAATTTAAAAAGTGTTTAATACTGAACAACATGTATTGGATCATCATAAGCACTAGTTAATTACTAAGGCCGTATAGTGACAATGAATGACTCATTTTCCACTTTTGAGTGCAATCCTACAAATTCTCAGTCTTGCCTATTTATTTCACTGTAGTTTGATGTCTCTTTCAGCAGAAAAATAAGTATAATACACAAAAAAGGACTCTGAGATCCTTCAAAAACCAAGAGAAATACACAGGGATTATAAAAAAAAAGGAGATGATAACAACCTTTAATTAAGTTGCTAGACTACACTAAAGATGCTGATTTCATCTGTTATCTTAATTTCTTAAATGGATGCTTGGATACTTCATGCCTTTAGACTGTATTTGCTGTCCCCGCACACTATTTTGTTATACAACTTCAAATACTTGTAAAAAACCCCAAAATTTATAAAGTAAAGTGATCAGAAACTTTTGTCTCAGTGCCAAATTTACAAAAATATTAGTTCAAAAGTTAAGTAAATATAGAAGACAGCATAAAAAACCATGATATTTTGTATCATGATTCTTAGAAATTCTTGCGTCTTTTCAATTGCTGGGTCATGTTTATCATAACACAAAATTAAACTTTAAGGGGCCCACAGAGTTAATTTCCCTGAAATAATCCCTCAAAGTAATGGCTATGTTGATTCAGACACATTGTATCAGCACATTTGCATATTAAATAAAGGTCTTTCTTCCCCCAAGATGTTAACATAGCCTTTTTAATGAATTCCCAATTAATTTTATCAAACATATTTGAATAAATAAGAGATGAACAGAGAGATGAGGGGGAACTCTGCCCTCTAATGTAGAAAGCAAGCAGAAACAAAGGTGAGAATTTTTTTCATTTTTTTGTTAATTAACTTGGTCTTCTGGGAATAAGAATGAGTCTTGAAAAGACGTAAGAAAGAACAAAATGTGTATAAATAAAGATTCTGAAAGGAATAAATGGGAAGGGTAAAGAAAAGCACACTTTTAAAAAGATCCCTATCATATTATTATTTTTTAAATTAAATTTATAGTTAAGGCTGACATCTGTTCTAGAAGAGCTACAAACTACGACTCTTAAAGAGCAAGTAAAAAAGTTAAGGCAAAATATTTTCACAGAACAACCATCCCATGTCAGGGATGACATTCATCTGCTTTTGAAGATTTCATTACTGATCATTATCTTCATGCTGGACTACAGGTATGACTTAGCAGAGACATTCCTGACTTCCCATTTTTTAGATGCATTGTCCGAAAGAAAAAAGGGAAGAGTGTACTTCAGAACTGATGAAGAATGTTCTGGTGATTTATTTCGGTTAACATAGAGTAAAAAAAAAAAATAATTGTTTTACTGTTGAAATACACTTGAAAACCTTTAGCTTGATTTTATGTAGAATGTTAATACAGGGATGTTGCAAGTATGAAGTCTGAAGAATACATACATGCAAAGGTTTTTTCAAACTTGGCTTTATTTTCTCAACTATATTCTGTACTGAAAAACCCATGTAGGCCATAAAAACTTCATCTCATGCCACTAGTTGAGGCTTATTACAGATATGGTTTGTTGCACACAGGAAACACTGCTTCTGTGTGATTTCTGATCAGCTCAGAGCACGAATCAGAGGAACATATTTCCCTGCAACTGTTTATTTAGATGCCCCCTCAAGGCTAGCTCTGTGTTCGATTACTCCCACTAATGAAATAAGGGAAGATGGCCAAATGGTAATCTATTTGAATGACTAGATCTTATCTCTTTATAAAATAATAGAATGGAAGAGAAATAATACAAGAATACCATAATTCTCAAAGTAGTGTACTAGGCAAACCAAGGTTTGCTGGACAGAGACATGTTCAAAATTATCCTTAAGTCAAGCTTATACAATCAGAGCTTATCAAACACTCCTCTACTATATTCCCAGATCTCCTCCTCTGTGTACCTCCTGTTTTCTATCATTTCTCAATAGCTGTGCTCCCAGAGCCTCTGAGAATTGTGAATTCCAGCCAAGATGGGTCATCAGTTTATGTATAGAAAACACTTCTATTGCTCTGTCTCTGCATTACCCCAACTGGAGCCTTTTTACACCTAGAAATTTCTATTTTTATTGCATAGTATAATATCATTTCTTGGTTCTGCAGGCTTACAGATATGATAAAAGGCGCAATAGCAGGACATTAAATTAGACCCTAGTGCAAACCTACCCACGGATCTCATAGCCACATGAATTGTTTCAACACCTCATTCAAAAGTTTCAAATTAAATTTACATTTCAGTTTTTGTAGAAATTGGGGATGATAAGGTTGCAGAGAGCACCTTAATAAAGTTGGCACAGTGGCATTAATTGTCATTCTTTTCCAGCTAAATATTCGCTAATCATAATGACTCATTTTGCCTCATTATTTTTTCTAGCTAAGAGCTTTATATTGTCAAGGGTTTTAATCTTTCTTCTTTGCCTATATTTCTAATCCACCAAGGTCTTTCTCTTCGCCCTTCCTCCCTTATTCAATGGCAGCAAAGTTTTCATTACCCTTGTTCTCTCAGGAACAAGCTATTTGCGATTTGCCCCAGCATTTTTGTGTTCAATCATCTTTCTTTTCTTTGTTGTCAACCCTTTAAAGATGTTCCTCTTGCTTTCCTGTAATTTATAGCTTCTCAAAAACTCTAATCAATTTATACCTTCCCCACAGGTTCAGATCTGACTTACAGTGCTGGCTGTTTGAAATTCACAGTAATAGGTGTTGCATTTTTGATAACACATTTACTGGTGTGTTAGCCAGGATGATTTATAAAGGGTGCGTGGGAGGGTTTGATTTTTTGCCATCCTTAACACAGATGAATTAGGTGAAATATTTCTCAATCAAAAGCTGCCACACAAAGCTTGACTCTCAACCACAGCATAAGCTCAGTTAAATGGGATCTCTGAGCTTAAGGCATGCCACAAAATACAGCACTACAGCAGACTACAGCTACTTCCAAGGTAGCTTGTAGCCATGCAGTGGGTGAAGACTTTTCAGAGTACTTGAAATTGCTGAAACATTAAGCTCTCTGCAATGAGAGCAAGAAATCTATGCTACTCTCAGTAGACATTGATTTGCTTAGGTTAGTTCCTACATGGAGGATTTGTGGGCAAAATATTTTCTCATTTAGTTCTGGTAGGAATAAAACTCCTCCATGCAATATCATTCAGTTAGTCCTTGATTTTTCAGGCACACTTTGTGCCTCAAATCCAGCAACTCCTCTAAGACATGAATCTGAAAGGGTTATTCATGTAAAAACAATTTGATATGCAAGTTCAATTTCCCCTTCTAAAGAAAGATTCCCCTGATATGAGATGTTAAGGTCAGTTCTTCAGGACCCACAGAACTTACCGACGCTTCAAGTTTGCCCATAGCTGCCGTTTCACTCTCCTGCACTTCCACCTGCTCTCCACTGAACTCCAACATTTCATTTCCCTTGCTTATAAGAGCATTTGGCCTTTGAGCCAGTGGTAATTGTCAACACTTTAAGGTAACAGTAAGAAAACACTGCCTTTTTCCCTACATTTCTAGTATCTATTCAGGGACCCCAGGAGATGCAGACAGAGTGAGGTGAGAACAGAGAAGCAGGAGCAGCAGTGAAGATGAATTTCCAGCAGAGGTCATGAGAACTCCCATATCTTCTGTGATCTTTCATTAGAGAGAAATAATGTCTATAAGGTCTTTTCCTTGTGCAGAATCAGCATCAACTAACAATACTCCTGAAATCAGAAGGCAGAAAGGCCCAAAATAATATCCTTATCCCTACCAATAAGCACTTCTACAGAAGTTCCAGTGACTTCCCAGCCTGCATAATCTCATAGTCAGAGCCATATGAGATTGATAGGGCTCAGAAAAAATCCCCTCACTCTGGATGTAGACTAGCACCCACGCCCTGAATCAGATGAAAAAACCCCTTTGACATGCAATCAGCAATATATACTCATACCACAAGCTCCACTACCCAATGACCTTTGCTAAACTTGGCCAGCCCAGTTGTAAGTGATTATTGCTGAATTGGTGAATGCTATCCTTCCCTGAAAGCAGAACAAACAAACACAGGTGTTTCTATTTCAACTAATGTCTGAACCAGAGTGTGTCTACGTATTTTTCAGCTTCTGCAGGTGGAAACTATGGTATCATATTCCAGGCAACCATCTGTCCATAGTCAATTCACATAAGATATCTCATTGCCCTTATATTTCAATATTTGGAAAAATATCCATGAGAGTGTCTTTCCATAATATTGCCAAGACTAAGAAACACTTATTAGATAGAAATAAATTTCTTTTTATTATATGACAATGTAATAATTGATTAGTTGTTAATTTAGAGATACATCAGATGATTGATTTATTTTGTAAAAAATTGTTCCATTCTATCTCTTAGTTAGGAATGCTTTCATTTCTCCACCCTATCTCACAGTGAAACTTCAGTGAAATGATTGCAATGGTCTACTTTTAAAAAGACTGAAGTTATCCATCCTTGAATGTGGGGAACTGGCTAGGATCTGAAATTCCTTGGCCTTGAGGATCTATTTTTTGTTACCATTTGTTAGAATGAGCATACCCAGTTTCACTGTAGCACCTGGAGCTACTCAAGTGCAGAAAGTCTAATGTAACCCCGGAGGAAAAGACTTATTGCAGGTGCACACAATCAGAAAATGTCTTACTGGGATTCTCGGATAGAAATATAGGAATCCTACTGAGAGCCCTAAGGGAAATTAAGGCAGTACAGTCTGAAGCAGAAAAGACATTTCTTCTTTGTAGAGGTAATTGATATTTAATTTTTTATTTTTATTTTTTCTTAGTTTTGTTAAGAAAAAAAGCTGTCATAATTGTCAGGTGTCTGTGAAAGACAATGAATTTCTGGACATAAATAGAGTTTTCCCTACAGTCATCTGTTGATGGGGACTGCCTTAAACTCCCTCTTGGATCAGTACTCTGAGACAATGTATCTGGAAGCTTACTTTAGAATTAAAAATAATGACAGATCAGATTTACAAAGCAAATGGTTACACAATTCTGGAACCTGTTGCTTACCAAGTCTATTGCCCAGGAATCAGGACATAGGAAATTTTACATTTCCTACCTCCATGATGAAGTGCTCTCCATAACTGAGATCAAGCTTTTTAGCTGGCTAAGGAAATGAGATGGCAGGAAAGTACCTGAGTGTAGGAGCCATGCCCAAGTTTTGTGACAGCTTTGGCAAAACTAATAATTCTTTGTCACATATGCTTGCAAATCAGCATTTATGGTACTGAAATGTAAACATTTCTTGGTAAACCTAGCATTCCTAATTGTCTTGCTGCAAAAGCCCCTAATAAATAGCTTTCTAAAGGCCAGCAAAGAATACTTTTCAAGAATTCAATCATCTAAGAACCACCCTCACAAAAATCATCTTTCCCTTCAACCGGACCTTCCTAAAGCATGGATATAAGAAGAAAATATGAATACAGCCAGGAGGGAAGTACAATACCTAGTAATGCAAGACTCAGGTAGGAACCCAGCAAAGTTCCATAGTTATTCCTCAACCAATTTGAGAGTTTTAATTTGTTTTCATGAAGCTTCTCACCTGGTTGATTACATTTATTGGCACTTCACTCCCAAATGAAAATGTCACTCAGTTTTGGGTATAGATAACCAGTAATCACTGGTCACTGTTCCTACCAGGGTTTACTTAGGTATGTTAGAATTAATGTCTCTCTGGTAATTAGTTTTAAATCATATTAATTCATATTCATATAAAATTCATTAAAAATCATCTACATAATGGGAATAATTCTTCTCTCTCTTTTCCCCCCAGAGTTCTTAATTACGCGTCATATTTTCTGGTGAATGGTCACTGGAGAGGAGATAAAGCATCCATTACAGCTTTTGGAACTGAGAATAATTATCCAGTGAAACCAAGTGAGTAAGAGAGACCATCAAACGATGGTCTGCATGTTAAGGAGTGAGAAAAGTTGATGGCCTCGGAGAAGTGGCCCAAAATTGATCCTTTGAATCATGGGAAAACACTGTTGCAGATGAAATCTCTGATAAGTTATGGATGTGAGTGGATATCAGTTTCACTGGCTTGTGAAGTGCATAGTGAGTATTTGAAAATTTACATTTTCAAATGAAAAGAAAGCAGTTTTCAAATAATAATAAAAAAAGCTGCTTTTCACTAGGCCTACATATCTTTCTTGATACTGGCCCAAGGGCAAGAGCTCTTCCTTTAACTTGCTCTCCTCTCTCCTTATGGCATATTGCTGGGGTGGATTTTGAGGCCTCTCCTGTAAGCTGTAGCTAGAGAATGTTGAGTAAAGTCTTATGGAATAAATGTCCTCTAGGCAAATCTTAACTAGACAAGTCTTACATAGTGTCATTTTTTCATAATCTTGATCTCCTAGAAAAAAGGGCTATCCTCAATGCTTGGAAAGACCCTAGCAAGTTACAGATGCTCTGCTAAAGAAACAGGAGGCCACTGAATGCAGTGAAGGCATAATCTAGCTTTTTTTTTTTGATTCCATATTTTTCTTTATTAAAAAATGAGAGAGAACGGAGAAATTTTCAGTAAACCAAAAAGAGTCAAATGGCAAAATGTCTTGTAGCACCACCCTATGTATCTTGTCAGGAACTTGACTTTACTTTAATTGATGGCTAAAATATATTGTTTGCCGTGCCCCTTGATTTGTTAAACCATAATCATGAAATTGAATTACAGGACAGGAATGATAATAATAGATGAAACTATTATGTGTCATAGAGAGGCAATTATGCTGTAGCTAATGATCTTTACTAATAGGATAAGATATACTGCCACATGTGCCTTGAAGACCATCATCAGATAAAACAGAGTAATCCATCAAGTAAACCTTTAAGGCAGTGTTTAATTTGAGAGGTGAAAGAAATAAAATTGGACTTTGGAGGACACTGTGAATTCCATCCATGTAATGAGATAGAATATTGATCTAATGAACTACATGAAGTCTAGACTGTATCATTTACCTGGAGCCTAGGGCAATTGGATGCACACACATGAATAACCAAAAGGTTGGTGGAGTATAAATTAACTTTTCTTACTGAAAGGCAATATGGTGTTCTGTGTAAGTTGGAGTATGATTATGTCCCAGTCACAGATTAAACCATCACACATTAATAGCAAGATTTCTATATGGCTTAATCAAAGAACCTGGGCAGTGGTGCCTTGGGTTTATCTCTGTCACTCAACAACATGGCATTGGTACAGCCTACAGTAGCAAATAGAGCAATGCAATAGAAAGAGGTGGTTTTAGCCAGAAGATAAGGTAAATTGCAATGCAATGACTGAGTGCAGCTCCAGACCTGCCTGGATGGGAAATGAGATATAAGATTCTAGAAAATTTTGCTAGCGGGGTGGAGGAAAAAGAAACTGAGCTGTTTTGACTGATGCTTATTTAGGAGACAATTTGGGTGGGGTGGATTGTTACACTGCTGGGATGCTGAAGGAGAACAGACTGTTCGTAGCGCTTGCCTTGTCTGTGCAGTCTTCAGAAATCAGGGCTGGAAATATAAATCTTTTACAGGAGGCGAGAGAAAAAAAAAGTGTTTAGACAACAATCAGGGCTTTTTTTGTTGTTGTCTTTCTCTTTATTTTTCCCTATTTATATTTCCCTATTATTAAAGGCACTCATCCTTCATTCTCTACTATGCTCATTGTGAAGTATCCTTTGGGCAGCTCTGTCCAACAGCAGCAGAGGTTACTCTTGGGCCACTCACACCTATCAAGCCATCTGGTTACGGCTGATAGCAAAGAGTGGACAGGATTATTTTCATGATGAATATCCTTGTGCACCAAGACAAGGAGGTATTTAATTTTGTATCCAAAACAGAAATGCCTATGCCTAATTGTGTGTGGGATATATATATATTTTTATTCCTGAAGTCTCTCATTAAACTGAATGGCATCTAAAACAATTGCAATTCATTTGCAGCAGCTTGAGAGAAGAAAATGCCAATAAACAGAAATGACATTTATAAATACTGACTAAACGAACAATGTAAAACCAGAATAAACCCCAAATCCCCATGCCTTCCCTCTCCCTCTGAAAAGAACTCCTTCACTTCCTTCAACCATTAAAAGGAAGACAGCAAAAGCAAGTGGGAATAATCTGCTCTTGAAATTTTCGCTGACTGTATTATTGAGTTTTCTGCATGACAAGTATTGACGTATATTTAAGACCTATGTATAAATCTGAGTAAAAAGGGCTAATAATTATTATATGTTGTGTTGTGAGTGCTTTTTTCCCCCCATTATTCCATATGTTCCCTGTATTTTGAGTATTGATGAAAACAGTATTGATTGAGGAGGTTTAAGAAGCAGGCTTTCACAGAATAATGTTAAGTCTCATGGAGGCTCTTTGCAAATTTCAGAGGATTTGCATGAGACTGAGCCAATTATCTAAGATTCAGCCAGAAGAATGTCAGAAAAAGACAATCTGAGTTAATACAGACAGTTCAGTTTGAGTCAGAGACTGTGAAGTCTCAGAGAGGTATGAACATAATTCTGTCTCTGATTAAACACAATGTGATGTGCAAAGAGATTCAAGAGAAATTACTGAATCAGTCAAGAAACTGCTGATACTGTAGTAATCCTGGGGGCTTTTGTGCATTTTGGCCATGTTTTCTGTACTTTGTAACAAACATGGTGTTAATCTAAAGAAAATCCTTAGCTTGTTATGGATTTCTGTTTTAACGCTGCTATCTAGCATAAATGTTATCTTAAACCAATTATGTCTTACACTTGGATTTAATGTAGTAAAAAACACATGAGATAATTCAACAAATTACTTCTTGTACTGCTTTTACACATACAATGTGTGAGAGAAAGAGCAATACGGGCAGGTGCCTATTTTAAATTTTAGTAAAACCCAGTTCATTCTGGTAGGGGAACCTGTGAAATTTCACTTTAAACCGACTTTAAAGTCTCTTGTCTTCTCTGTCAATCTGATGATGTAAGATGAATAAATGTTCAACCATTTTAAGTGAAAATAGAAAACTCAACTTGAGAGCAGTGCATGGTTGATGGCATGGACGAAAATATGAGGTCTAAACCAAAGGCAGGTGCTTCAAAAAGGAAGTAATCTGGATATAAAATTAGCTCTGCTGGAACCAATATTCATAGGTATTTTAGAGAAGCTGAGTCTTCTACCTAAAATAGAAATAAATGCAGCAGGGAATCTCCCCCACAGAGGAAGTTCAAAACCTGAAGTGTCAGATCTGCCATGAAGCACCTTGGCAGCATATCTAAATCTCACTTCTCATAATAAAATTAACAAAAGAAACTCCAACAAAAACTGGAAGAAACACTTTCTTATAAAAAAAATAAAAGGCAAAGAGATATAATAGAAATTTTTCAACCAGCCTGATTTTCATTGCCAAATATATAAACACTACTCAGCTGCTAGTTTTATTTTAGGACCTAAACAGCATTAATTAAGTCATTGGGAAATACCCATAACAGACATACTGGTAACAATTGCATGTTTTAACAGGAAACCACCAGGGAACTTGGATGCTTTACTTCATTCGTGTCCAACCAATGGAGGTAGCACACACATTTTAAAATTTTATTTAAGCTGTTAGACACTGTACTATGTATGCATCTTGCATGTAAAAACAGATCTGACAGAAATGTGCTTAGTTTAATGAAATTTTCATGATTCCTCCCTTTTTTTGGATATTGAGAAGATAATTTTCTTCATAAAGACTATCTGAAAGAGGGTAACTTCAGACTCAGTTGGTCAGCTCTGAGTCATTGCCAGATCCCCAAGCAAGTGAATGTTTCATCTTGTTGACTTTTCTAGGCTTGGAATTCTTCATCAGGATTATATTTTTCACTGTCCACCATGGATCAAAATTCTACTATCCATAGAGTTAATGTGTGACCGATTGCTTCAAAAATGAGAATCAAGCTCATAAAACTATAAGTAAATTTAGGAGTTTAATGAAACACCTAGGTATGACTGAGTACGTTCATAGCAGCTGAAGCTCTGAAGAAAGCTGTTCCAAGAGATGCTTGGGCAATCTCTCCAAAATCAGCTATACTCAATCAGTGTAATCTAACCCGGGGTGACCATGGTATGAAACAGAGATATATAGAAATTCTTACTTCTCTCCAAGATATTATTCAATAATACTGCACTGCTTTGGGGCAGCCAACACTTTCAGCCTTACCCTAAGGAATTTCTTTTTCTAGTCACATAATTTTAGTATAAAATTTGGTGTAATTTTAAAACATTTTACTGTGAAAGATTCCTTTAAATTACAAAATACTTTTAACATAATTTTGTTTTCTTCCTGCGTTTTTCCATTCAAACATACAGAACATATAACTTCAAGAGTCTAAAAGTTTAGAAAACTATCCTATTAATTCCTTTTTTTAAAAAATTCTACCTTTCCTCTTATGTCAGGATTGTTATGCTAAGATTCTGTGGGCTGTCTATTGTACCATTTTGAAACTTTGTGAGGGGCTCTACTATGGCAAGTTGAATAATATATGACAAGATCAACCCATGTAAAACAGTTCTGCAAGTTTTTAGGCTGCAGTTCAATGCATGAGGGACAGGAGTTCTTCTAAAGAAATTTTGCCCCATAGGGAAGATGTGTGAAAGCCTACTGATATGAGTGAAGCATTCTGTTTGTTCCTCTGTCAAGGGGACATCTAATTTGTGTGCTGTCATGAACAGTATCGGAGGTTACACTGTCTCCTCAGGGAACTCCTCTGCGATTAAATACATGCTCTCATTTAGGTTGCTTCAGTCAAGAGGTCAAGAAGCCAAAAGACGCAAATTCATTCACCCACAGCATTTGCATGTTAATTGTCAAGCCTCTGAGATATTCAAATGTGAGGTAAGCACCCAACCTACAGACGTGTGGGCAAGAAATGTTAAATCTTTGAGCTGAATTCTTTCTTTTTTTAAAATAATATAAGACCAATGTGGTATTGTTGACCATGGGAGGGCTGCTGCAGAACTGTACTGGAGAGGAATATGGCCTCTTTTGGACAGCCACGAACCAAGAAGTGATCAAAACAGCAAAATCAGCTTTGCTTATTTTTCCACTTGCTGACAATGCCTTTGGGCATATAGGAGGCAAAATATCATGAAAAGACACAAAGAATATATTTCCTCAACATGTAAATATTTCTTAAGCTTGACTTGGAGCTTTTCAGCTCTACAGCTGATTTACAGAGTGTGTACACCCCCACTAAGTTTAGTCACTAGATTCTATATGAGAAGGTGGAACTTATTCACTGACTGAAAATTTTCTGCAAAGCACAAAATGAGAGGGATTTTATCAAGCATCTCCCTCAAGGACAAAAATTGCTTAAAGGTGACTTTCCAGTGATTTTGGAAACATTAAGAATGTTGTTCTTTCTTTTCCCTGCATAAAGTACTTAAACATGTTGATCCCAGTGGAAGAGGCAAAACCATTTCTCTTCCCACTTGCTTTAAAATATTAGGCACGTGAAAAAATATTCTCTTCCAGGTAACTTAGAACATTATTTGGCCTGTGACACTTCAAGTGAGGGTTTGATAGGATTAAATCTTTCAATGCAACCCTACTCTGGAGTTGTTGTACACCATTAGAGAAACAGTTTGTGCAAAAAAACAAACAAAAAAAATGCTTAGGCCTCTAGCTGAGTGTCTCATGGCATTTGGACAATTTTACAATAACTGCAGATTTTTCTAGAGTAAGGTAAAAATATTACCACTGTTTAGCCTGCTGCATTGTCAGTTGGTTCCAATGTGCTCCTCTCCATAGTATAGAATGATGACTGCCAAATTTGATAGATTAGGATGAGAATTGCCAGTGATTTTCTGACCGCAGTTGTTTTGTGATCGTGGGTAGCTTTTAATGGGATTTCTGAACCAAGGGAACAGGGGAAAGAAAGGGACAAACTTGGATACATAGTCCTGGCTACCATAACTATTCAGCAGAAATCTGAGTTCAGAAGGCTCATAGAAGATACATGGCACACACCACCACGCATGCCAGGCCATAAAGCATTTCCTAGTGTTTGAGTCTGAGACCGAAAGAAAAGCATTGCAAGAATTCTGAGTAAACAGTGGGGAAGAATAACTTAGATCACAAGTTTTGCTAGCTTCTACAGTCTCTCGTACAATAATGGATTAGCAGAGTGATACTGCTAGAGAGTCAACAAAACAAGTGTAATTTCACACTGCAGAACAAAAGACAGAAAAGGCCTGTGGGGTTTCTTGCTAATATTAGTTTTCTGTAAATTGCCACCTTAGAGTTTTGAAGGAATGTGAACATCAAGAACTGATGTCTCTGGATCAACTTCAATGTGTAGAAAAGTTCTCAGACTTTCACATTCTCAGTCATATACCTTGTTCATTTTTTCCTTTTAATTTTTTTTCTCCTTTTTAAAAAAACTCACAGCACTGGGTTGATGGTTTAGTTTTATAGGATACCTATTTACAAATAAGAGGATATAAAGATAAAACAATAGAATAAGAACATATGAATTTTTTTGCTAAAACTACAGAAAAGTTTGATTAAGATACATCTCTAAGAGAAAAAGTGAAATCAGTTCTTGATTCTTCTTTTCTTCAGAGCCCCATCTATGGGATTCTTATTTTACATAGGGACTTCAGGGTACACCAGTGCACCAGCATATAATAACTAATTAATGTGTAAAGAGCTGGTATTAAATGGAGAATGGAAACTATTGCACTGACATAGCTTGATGGGAGATTCTGTCCATCTCACAATATAAACAAACAAAATGAAATTAAATAAATGTAACACAAAATAACACAAAAAGGAAGCCAACAGAGGGTGGAAGCAAGGACAGGTAGCCTGGGAAGAATACAGAGAAAGTGTCCAAGCAGCCAGGGATCAGATACTGAAGAAGGCACTACCACTGTCACTGATGGGTTTAGTCTTGGCCAGTGGCGGGTCCATCTTGAAGCCAGCTGGCATTGGCTCTGTTGGACATGGGGGAAACTTCTGGCAGCTGCTCACAGAAGCCACCCTTGTAGCCTCCTGTTACCAAAACCTTGCCATGCAAAACCAATACAACATTGCTTTATATATATATACATACACAATTTTGTTTTATATAGCAGACCATTGCTATTAGAAAAGCACACTGAATAATATCAAAGCCCATGTTTCTCTTTTCCTGTGATTTGTCTCAGTTAGGCTACTATTCCAAGACATTGTTCAGCTTTTTTGTAGCAACAATGTCCAACACAGGCCATGGAAATATGCTTCTACAGTTTCCCACTGTAAAGAAGGGTCTGCTATGGTGAAGTTGCCCATGTACCACTTGAGCAATCTCACTTGTGGGATCATCACTGTTACTAAAATGTAAAGTCTTAAGTGAAAAATATTCTGGATTTCAGGACAAAATTAAATTTTAGGACAAAAAAAATAGAAAAAATACAAGAAAAGCCAAAACAAAGCCGTGTAACAAAGTCTACTAGAAAAAAGACAACAATTTTTTAGACATGCACAGATGTGTGAAATGAAAATTAAATTAGACAGCCAAGTGCAAAGCTTATGTTGAGAAAAGAGAGCTTAAGACTTAAACAGCATATATACAGACACAGTTGAAACTGAGTTGAGTGTCCCTCTGGGCTTTAGTGCAAATTGAATAGACATTGATGGATTTGTTTTCCTTTCAGATTAAATTGAACTTTTGATTTGGAACTAGTTTACCTGCTCCTGTACTTGAAAGCTACATTTTTCCTTAACTAATTTTCTCTTGTTAAGGCACTTTAGTTTCATAGTGGTTTATGGTGGTTTACAAATTGTCACTGTAATCCTCTGGAAGGAGTAAGGAAACAAAAATCATATAAATAATACTTTTCTGTATTGCTTTACCCCCATAGTGCCCTGTTCTGTTTTTAAGAAGTCTATTTTGTGCTGTTGTGCTTTTAAATACTCTTGAACTGCTTTCTAAAGTCAGATATTACAGCTTCCATGGAGTACAAACCTTTCTGACCATTTTTAAGGTGCTGCTTCAATACAAGTAGTAAATAATTGTTCTAGTCTCAAAAGGGGATGGTATTTACTATCAGCCTAGATCCTGCAGCTGTGAAAACTGTAGGAAAACGTATGGTCTTTGTACTTTTGGCTTTTCTAGCTCTTGCAGAGGTCTTACATACGATCTTACATCAGTTCTGCCTACTCTGGAGCTTGGGCATCTCTCCATCCCGGCTCTGGATGACCTTACTCAGTATGATTGAGGGAAACATTTTGCTCTGTCCTGAATCTTACCTCAGACTCAAGATCCTGTTATGTATTGTGAGAATGAGTTATTATGCCCTGTGTTTAGGCTGAATTTCTAACATGTCCCACATAGTCTGTGGCAGCATCACGTGGTTAACACTGGAAGGCAGAAGTGAATTTTTCCCACTATGGCTTCACTGTTGCTTACCTGAAGGGCAGAGGAGCTTAGGCTAGCCAGTAGAAAACATTACTGCATCCCAGGAAACACGTGCTTTGAAAAGAGAAATCTGTATACTTGTTTTGTCATTTTTATCTTGAGTAGAATGACATCAAGGAAATCCAGCAAGAATTGAGATGCTGTTTAGACACAGAGCAAGATATTTTCCTTTCTAGAAAAAACAAACCAAACAAAAAACTGTTTTCCAGTCCAAATACATAAATAGAGAAATAATTATTATATCCCACTAGCATGCAGGGAAACTAAAGCACAGAGACCTTGTTTAGCTTGGCTGTAGTAATACAGTGGGTCTGTGGGAGAACTAAAGATCAGATTTCCCAAGCCTATTTCAGTGGTCAAACCACAGATACTGGGCATCAGAATTATCAGACTAAATGCTATGACCCTACAGGTTCAGGCCACTCTGTCACTAAATTCCACAGCAATATTCACATACAGGAAACTGAGGTTTAAACTCCAACAAAATAACAACTAAAGCTCTGCTGAGTAGTCTTGTGACTATGCTGAGAATATGGTCCTAACATACAGGTGATCTATTATATGTGGATTGGTTGGACCAATCATTCAGGAACATCAGGAATTTTATCTTAGCCCTTCAGGAAAGGCACCAGCTTGCCTTTGTTTTGCACAATGCATCTTTTTGGTACTTGGCATTTAGAACATCTGTTCCAGGGAAATATCAATCAGTGGGTTTTCTGTTTCATGCACAAATTGATCTCAAAGCATCAAAAATTAATGACTTATGCTCAATGTAAAGGGAAAAAAATTCTTTGTTTACCTCAGCATCCTGCCCCAATCCCTGCCATGTGTTTCTCTCCAGGTCTTTTCTTCATGATATAGGGGAATGAAGGTGGAAAGAGAAAGTTGAGGTAGCCCAGTATGAACTTCTGAAGTATTAAAAAATAAGCTTGAGAGAGAGAGAGAAAGAGAGATGACATATGTGTGGGTGAGAACTGGTGCTGTTTTGCATCTATGTTGCTAGATGTACCACAAGCAGAGGCAGAAGCTTTTCATTTCCCTTGTCATGTTACTGAGCTCCTTAACGGGTTACAAATTGTGCCCATAAAACACTGGATTCTGCTAGAAATCTCCCTTTGCTTATTTCACTTTCATATACACAGAAATAATGAACACAGGAGCATAGTCTGTGTTTTCAAATATGGTTTACAAAGCAAATTATTTTCTTCTGCATCAGATGCCCAGAACCCAGACATTCAGTCACAGTGAAGTAGGTACCTGTACTGGCAGCACTTGAGCTCTGATGCTTAAGACAAACCAGGCATCTTTCACTGTGCATTACATTCTCTCATGGAAAGGATGTCCCCTTGTATAGACACAGAGGCAATTAGTGCTTGAGAGATACATGAAACAGAGTCATTAAGGATGATTGGGTTATCATGATCCTTTCAGTTTGGGAGTTGCTGCAGAAGCCTCTATCTCTAGTGGCAGGGTTTAGGCAGGTATTTGTCCCCAAAATTCAGCCTTGCTACTCAAACCATCAAATCTATTTCAGCTGGTAGCAATTTTTTGGATTTAACTAAGGTGGGTATAAGACTGTAAGTTAGACTTTACAAATAATTCAGCATCTACACTGGAGTGTAGAAATTAGTACAGTCAAAAGCCCTGACAAGCAGAGATCAGAAGCCTTCATGGTATTTTGTTGCATTTACAGGACAATGTTTATAGCTAGGATTGGTATCCTTATTAGACAGAAAAACCTTACAGGGGGGAGTTTAGTTTTACGTCTGAAGCATTAGACTGCAAGGTATTTCTCAACTTTTGGTCTTCCATGACATAGAAGAACTCCAGTTTTCCTCTATTCAAAAGAAATATATCAGGTGGGTAACAGTGGTGGGCTTTAAGTCTCCTCCTGATTTTTTAATACTTAATTATCTTGACCTCTTGAACAGTCCAGCCAAAGAAAAATATTCAGGGAAATAACTGTTGTAGAATACCAATGGTATGCAGTTTATCCCATTCTCAGAACTGTGGGATCCCACCCTGGGCTTCTCATCTTTGAGCTGCAAAGAAATATTCAGAAAGACAGCTGTTCCCTGTCTAAAAAGAGCAGGTGGAAAAACTCAGGTTTCACATTTTCCAGAAGAAAATTCAATACATCTTTTTCCAAGCTGTATAGAAACTAAATTATAGAGAATGTGAAAATTTACCTTCAGTATCTGCTTTAGTTTGATTTGAATTGTGTTTGAGATATAATTTAAGGTTTCAATAGCAGCAGAGACTTTCTCCTTTCTTCCCAGCCAGCTAACTCACCCTTAGTTATTTCCCTGTTCTAATATGAAAGAAATTCATTTAATGGAAGAATCAGTAAGTGCCAGGCTGTGTTTCCCATGACAACCCCCTGAAGTGTTTATGTAGCTCTTAACTTCTGCTGTAAGTTTTTGCACAACGTTTCTTCCCTTGAGCCTTCTCTCCCAGTAGCTCTGGGGAAAGATGCACAAACAATGACTGTAACAGCATGAACAGTGGCCCAAATTCACCCCTGAGGGGGCTGAAATGCTGTACAAATCATCAGAGTTGTACCAGGAATTAATGTGATCATTTATGTGAGTAAGGGAACTGGGAAGTGTTGACTGCATATGCAGCCAATATGCTCATGTGATCCAAGTTTGGGAGTATTCAGAGTGAAGTAAACTTTTTAATTTCTGTTTGAGAGGCTGTCATGTAGGATCATGAAGTTGTATAATATGATGCATCATATCCTATATAAAAGAGGAAGATAAGCCTTTTTATTTAAAAGCTATGACAATACCCAGTGTTGTTTTTGACTGAATTCCTATTACCTGGGAAACATTCAGCACATCCCATTTCAACATGTCATCTTTCCTAAATGGAACCAATTGCATTAAAACAGTCATGAAACTTCAGGCCCTCACACTTCAGTAAAAATGTAATCATAAAAATTTAAAATGCATATATTCATTTTTCCAGTTCTGCAACAATGTCAGGCAAATACACCTCATTGGGATTCACCACAGGCACAATTATGAATGCTCTGTCTGCAGAATTGTTAATGAAAAAATTACATACACAGACTCTTGATAAGCTGTGCATCTGATTTCACTGTTTGTGAAGCACAGAGATATTAATTATTACTGGTGTCACTCTTCTGGTTACTGCAAAGAAATGGCGAAAGTTTTCCTTGAAGCATATCTCAGTCTTTCTTAAGCACACTGTAGCTTCATCTAAGACAAAATCACCAAAACAGCAGTGTCATGGCTTTGTCAAATGGTGATTAATTGGAGAACTTGCAGAAAATTTCAGTGCTACATTGCTTGTTTTTAGTTAGGACTGAAAGTACTTCAGAAAGCCTCAGTTTATACTTCTTTGAACTCCATTGTTCTCTAATATTTTGATAGTTTACATTAGTTGAATATAAATAGGAACCTGAGATAGGCCAGCAAAAGTCAATGCCTTGATTTAAAAAAAACAAACCAAAACAAGATTTTTCTTAACATTTTGCTTTGCCTTTGCAGAGTAGCCTGAAAAGTGTGAGGTTATGCTTCGGGTAGTGAGGATGTGTTAAGTAGTTAGCAGCAAACCCCAGCACTTATTACTTGAGCTATTGCTAATATATCCAACAATATTCAAATCCAAATATTTAAGGCTCTGAAATGTCTGGATAATTCTTTTCCCCCATTGTTTTTGGAGTAAGATCTATTTTATTATTTTCAGAGATTTAGAACTTAGGCTTTTCAGGCTTTTTGTTTTTCTTTTTTTAGATTCAGTATGTCTTGGGCTGCATTTTTCTAGGTTTGCGTGAATTAAGACTGTTAAGGCCAGAGTGTGATCCTCCTCTCCTCTGGTTTGGCTGACCCCAATTTCAGGCTGAACAAGATCTTCAGCATAGGAAGTCATCTGCTATTAAATGGTAGAAACCACTCAACTTTTATAATTGGCTCTTCCAGGTGCACACAGGCATACAAGGCCCCTCTGCTGAATAGGCATTGTCTATTCTTCTCTGAACATGGCATTCAGATTGACTGGTCACAGGTCAGGTGCCACTCCAGGCTCGTGTACATCAAGCCCTCGCTGAAGCCTTCCCCTAGAAATCTGTTGTAACAGTTTTGCTCATCCTCTACCTTTATCTACTTTTAACAGTAGAAGCCAGGCCTGATACACTGATGACATATGCTGTTACATTTCAGTTATAAGTTTAAATTTATAAGTCAGTATCTTAGTTCACACCACGTTTTAACTTTTATGCAGGCAGCTTTAGGGTAGTATGTGAATGTTCTGAATGCATGTGACTCAAACCTGTATGACATCATCTCCAAAATAGCTCAGGGGGATATACTATTTCATCACTTGCTTTTTCGTTAATTGCTCTTTTTTTTTTATTCATTTATTTCTCACTTGAGCAGCTAACAATAAAGATATTATTATCCTGATATGCCTATAAATATACTGTCTCTGGGAATCACTAGGAAGGAATTACAGAAGGTTTACCAAAATAATTTCAGAAGGAAACTGAGAGAAGTGAGCACTAGAAATAAACAAAGTAAAGAAAAAATTCTGAACTGCTTTGGTCATCCTCGCAGGGAGAATACCGCAGGGAGAAAGCTGTTTGGCAGGTGATTGCAATTTGTGAGAGTGGATTTGAGGATTGTGATTCACCTCAGGTGATAGTAGTAAGTGAAATCTGAGTGAGAACTTTTAAGAATGACACTTCACTGTAGGGCAGTTGCATTGTAAGAGTCAGAAGGGTAAAGTGATACTTGCAATTTAGTAAGTAACTTCCTCATTTTTATTTTGTGTGTGTGTGAAATGCTCTTTTCTCTTCTAAATCTTCCTGAAAACTCTCTAAAAGCTGATGCAGGAGAATCAGTAATAAAGAGCAAATGAAGACAGTCTGTTCACCTGAGATTTTTCTTCCTTTAACTTCTATTTTCTCTGAGAAACAAACTGAAAAGATTTTCTTTCACCAAACGTTTTCTCTGATGGCAGTGGTTTGGAGTAAATGTGTGATAAGAATATCTGCAACATAAAGATAGCTGGGAACTTTAAATCAGTCTCTTGGCTGACAGTGGGCAGCCCTGAAGCCCAGAATGTTACAAAGGAGGGTATGAGAAATCCTACGCTTGGCAGAGGTAGAATAGTTTGCAGACATCCTAATCAGGATTGCCTTGGAACTGATTTAACCCTGAAACATGAGGTAAGTATTTTGTTTGTTTATTTGTTTGTTTGTTTTTGTTTTGTAGGATTTTTTCCCTCTCCAGTAGCTCTGTATATTTTTATCTGAGTAAATACCCATTCTTCCTATATTTGATACCAATGAAAACTTATAGTGTTGAGTGAAAAAGGGTGCAGAAGTTTCCTTTGAACTTTATTTCTTACTAATCTTCTTAAATTAATCAAACCTCTTTTCCATTCTTTGTAGGTGAGTTTTCATGATAATTCTAGCTAACACTCTTGGGACCTCCTTTAATTCCACAGAGGTTCTTTTGATCTGGGATGTTACACATAGTAGTATTTTTGATTTATACCATTGCATTATATTTTCCATATTCTATTTATCCACTGAAGCACAGAGAGGGTAGATCTTCACTAGGACATCACTGTTGGACCATCCACAATACCACAGATTGACTGTTAGCAACTGAAATGATTATCGAAAAATAATTTTAAAGTCCCAACAACAAAAACACTGAAATACCTTGTTCATTAAGGCAAGTATTATAAAACACAGTATTTTGAGGATATGATGTTAAAACCACAGAACTATAAGGCACTGATTTTTAATTACAACAGCACTCTGTGTAGATCAAGGTTCCGCTGTTTTGCTGACATAGCTTTTTCTGCATACGTACTTTTTTCCTGACTTAATACTGGTTACTGTTACAGTTGAGACAAATGTAGTAGTTGTGATGCTCAGCAACTCAATTGTTTCCATTACTTTTACAGGCAGAGAAATTGATTTATATGCGAGGACCCATATCTTACAATCGCTTATGTAGTTATTTAAAAACTGATAAATAATCAGACTGATTACAATATGACAGTTTACATGCCGAAGAATAATTAAGATTGAATGGAAGTGGTTATGGGGTTGAGACATTTTTGCATAATCAAAAAGGTATTAGATGGGGGAAAAACACACAAATGGCATTATTAACTATTTAAGTCTTTCCAGAGTACGGATGCACAATTTTCTTCACTGGGCACTCTGTGAGAAAAGACATAAGATGAATGAGAAGAAACCAGAAGTGTAAGTAGTATAGTGATGTGAAGCTCCTGCATTTTACTGCATTGCATATTTGTAGAGGTTTCACTGCAGGTGATCATTAAGGAAAGTCAAACATGCCACATGGCAAGGTTTGAGGAGTCTTTGGGAAACTCAGAGAGATCTTCAATCAGATCCCAACTTGGAAGCTTGAATAAAGACATTAGTTAATAAAATCCACACATGTGCCCTAAGCAACAGATTGATGTGAGGTTTTTGCTGCAGAATGAGATGATGTTCTTAAAACACTCCTTATGCCACCTTGGAAATATGATGTTTATGGGTAGGAAATCTGCTTGCAGTTTATTTGCTGTTTGGAAGAAGTGACAAATTAGAACAGATATTTTTACTTTTTTCTACTTCTGTGGAAATTCCAGAGAAATTTGGAAAGCAGTGATGGAATCTAAAGTCTTCAAATGTTGCTAAAGTTTACCTTCCCTAATGCACAGTACTTGAAAAGAAAGAGGTTTCCAGGTGAATTAAATAAAGCAAAGAATTGTTCAAAGGTTCCAGAGGAGAAAGAGGTGAATGATTTGAATCTCAAATGGGTATTTGTAACTAGGAGGGAAGAGGTAAGGCCTGTGTGGAAGAAAGACCTCCAGAGAATGAGTAGATGTGGTGCGGACATGCAGGAGCAAGAAGGCCAAGTACAAGTTGGGTTTACTGTGGGGTTAGGAAGAGATTGGGAAATGTGTGTGCCTCCAAAGAGTAAAATTTCCCACTGATGGGGCTATGGTCATCTTTTGACAGAGTTATCCATGTGAGATGGTGGAAGGGGTTTATTTTGACCATGTTAAGTCCCCTTTGGTCAGCTTCTTGTCTCTACATGTCTGTTGTTCTGCTCACAAAGAATTCTTTACTGAACAGAGCATTGCCTACAACATTTGCTAGGCAAGCTCAAAAATCTAATGCCATATGTTATAAGTAATGATAAGTTTTCTGCAAGGAGAAGACACCAGAGGTGGAATCGTGTTCAGGCATTATATGCCAAGTGTTCATTCTATGGCAAATACAATTATGCATTGTTGATATTAAAGATGCCAATGTCATGGATAATGTGAATACATATTGCAAAGTGGTAATGAAATTGGGAATATCTGATTAGTCATGGGAAAATGTAAAAGTATTTTATCTACAATTCTAACAATTTTTTTCACTGAATGACCATTTATTTTGCATATTTTAATATCTAGTTACTGATAAGTTGATGATTAAGGTGACATTGATCCATTAATACCCACTGAATGTTTAATTTGAGGATACCTTAAAATGCTCTCTGTTGTACAGGATTCTGTTAGGTTTTGGCTAGAACTCCAAAGGAGTGACATATCTGGGCTCAGAGGCCAGAAATATCTACCAGCAAATTGAAGTGTCAATGTCACTTGATTGACGCATCAATGTCATGGCACCATCCACAAAATATTCTTTTTAAATTATTAAGATCTTAAGCTGAAATTCAACCCTGAAGGGAGCCAACCTAATGCTACAAATGCTCAACTGGAGCCAGCAACCATTTACAGACTTCTTTCATGGAAAGCATGTTTCAGTTCTAATGTGCCACTAAACAGCTAATCAGCAAGTGATGGGCACTATTTTAATGTGTTTGATGTAAGCTGGTGATTCTTGATGAAAATGGAAGAAAGGCAGACAAACACTGACAAATATATATGACTCTGCACTTCAGGAACTAGAAAGGAGTGCAGTTGAAAGAGTCAATGCTAGTCCAAAAATATTTGACAATCCCGCTGCTGAATACTTTATGGTTATCATTGTTTTTATCAGACAACCTCTTTTATTAGAAAATATGATTTCTATTTACCCCAGTATGTTTAAAACATGTGGCACTCTTTGTCCAGAGCAAGTTGTGAAAAACACCTTTACAGGCCTCAAGAGTATCTTGTGCTCACAAAGATGGATCCAGGAGCAATGGAGGCTCCATAAGTACCAGGCTTTGTAGGAAGGTAAATGCAAAAACCACAAGGCAAACACCTATGGCTGAAAGCCCATTTGCTATGAGCAGAGGTGTTGACAACTATAGTTTTTGAAAATCCTAGTTATCTTTTCTCTGACTTCCTCTCATTCCAACCTCGCTGGAGGAGGAAGAGGTGTGCCGTGTTGACCGCTGTTTAACAATGGTGCCTTTCTACCAGAGACAGGAACATTGTTAGGGAGGGCAGAGTGATCCCTGTCTTTTGTTTCTATAGAGTAATAATAAGAGGCTTAATTAATTAACATTCATGCTAAATAGCTGGCTGAAATTCTCTCATGAAAAGGAAGGTAGGGTGTTGCCTTTTCAGAGAGGCCTGTGACTGAAGGTTTCAGTCATCACACTCAGTTGCTGTTCATAGTGAAAAATTTTGGGTGGTTGTGAGGTGGTGTTGCAGAGGAAAGAAAAGAGATGCAGTTGGATGAAACTAGAAAGCATTTTGTGTGCCAGTGTTCTATAGAAATAGATTTTTATTTTTTTTTACATTGAGAGCCTACTGCACGTACATTAATCTTTGCTCTCAACTGTAACCAATGTCCTTGCCAGATTACCATGGTGGATGCTTGGAAGATTAGGGAGTCCATTTCCCTAGGAGAAAATAAATTTGGGAAACTTATATTTTCACACCATTTTTCTTCTCTTGTGCATATTATCTAATGACCACAGCAGTTGCTCAGCCTCAGTGCCAAGGTCAGAGTGGTGTAAGCCTTCCGAGTAGGAGAGAGTGCTCTGTTTAACGGAAGTGCCAGTGCTGATGAGGCAGCTTTCTGGAATTGCTCTGCTCCTGCTTGCAGCAGACAGCATGCACCGCTTCTCTGTGAGGCACACAGCTTCTCTCTCCCATGAGTTATCAGAAGAAATCAGATGACTAGTCAGGAAGAACAGAATGAGTGAACAGAGCCCTTTTGAAGATCTGAAAGCACAGGTACAGTAGTGCCAGTGACGAGCCAACGGAGCTCATAAAACCTAGGAGTTAATTATTAATCAAAGCCAGCAAAAATGTGTTCTGCTTTAATATGTCAATGCCAGTACATAAACTTTTGAGCTAACAGACACTGTAAAAAATGAATGCTGATTACTGTTCTAGCAGCTGTTTCATCAGCCACTTTAGAACCAGCAATATGTTAGTCAGCTATATGTTAGCAGGTGACATAAGGACAGTTCAGAGTTGAGGCTTTCCATACTGCAAGCTCCACTCAGAAATTAACATTTAGAGAAATGTCCTGTTGAAAATCCCAGCAGAGAAGCTGGGGGCAGATAACTGTAAGAGGACATCCCTATACCAGAAGGTGAGGAGCTGGAGACCACGTATTTGAATTCCATTGGATATTGCAGGTAAGAATAATTAAAAATGGCTTCAGAGAGAAACAATACAAGTTGGAAGAAACCTTCATCTCCCTTCCCTAAAACAACCAACCAGTCATTAATGGGCAGAGCAAATTCATAGACACACAACTGTGTTAATTCCATAGGCTTTGCGCAATCCAGTGTTTGTGTCAGTGTTTGAGGGACACTGCTACAGCAAAGTTCAGATTAGTGTAAATTGACTCAAAAACTTAGCCTGCAATGAAGCCTGTTGTAAAGTATTATTAGGACTACCTTTTCCCCACTCTCTTTTTTTTTTTTTTTTTGTCATTCAGTATCTTAGTAAAAAGAACTCCAAAGCCAAAAAACAAACAAACCCCCCAAAAAATAACACAAATAGCCAAACCCACAAACCATTCCCTTAAGCCTCTAAAGACTTTTAAAGCACTGGTAGAACATCAGAGAGCAGGGCTGACCAGAAAATTTACATTGATTTCTAGTAAATGTTGCTGACTTGAGTGGCTTAGATGGGGATGTCAGTTTGCATTTGTCGAGTTTTGCCCAGTACCACAGGATGAGAAAAGAGATTAAAATACCCAGACATTAAGTTTTTCCTGTGAAATGAGTTCTGTGATTCTGTGTTTTAATGTGTGTGTGCTGAGTATTTACGGTATTTGCCAATTATGCCAATTATTTTTTAAATTTCAAGGAAGCTAGAATCCACAGGAAAGGAGGAAAGAAAAAATCCAACTCTGCAATATTTTTGTGCTTCACTGACTTTTTTCTTTCCCCTATGGTACTTCAGAAAGAAAGGGGTAAATATGTTGCCTTTGTAATTGTTCTGCTCAACAACAAAACAGCTGAGCAACCTCTAACTTCACAGTCTAATGAGTTTCCTTGAAGGCCCAGGTGACTTCAGCACTCTGCTGTGGTGTCTTCCAAAGCACTGCCAGCAAAACCTTGAGAGGACCAGAGAGAACAGGGCTTTGATGCAGCAGCAGTGCCAAGGGAAATGGCACAGAGCAGAGGGAAGACTGCTGGGCTGTAGCCAGAAATAGAGCCCAGTGTGGCCAATCTGTGTGTTGTTCAAAAGCCTGTTCTTACTCCCTGCTCTGCCTGTTGGTGCACACAACCAATGAGAGGCATCAAATGCTTTCTCTGTCAACTTCAGTTGTTCAGGGGATCTTGCCAACACCTCTGCTCCAAATCAGTCCTGTACTGTACTCTGGCTTTTGAAATTAATTGTGTGCCCTCCGTTTTTTGTTTGTTTGTTTGTTGTTTATTTGTTTGGTTTTGTTTGTTTTTAATATATTTTAACTAAAGTTCCTGCTGGTTTATGATGCCAGGCTCAGTGATCTAATAAAGACAGGCTTTGCATTACGTACTTATAGTGCTGAATTAGTCATAGTGGCAGCTTTGAGGGCATATTTATTTCTAGAATCTCTTGTTTTATTTATGATTCTATCTTGTCTTTCACAGCGTACATTTTTTCTCAGTAATGCTTCCAATTCCACAGGTTTACCCATCCAAGGAATTTCCCTGACAACAAAAATATGAACCTGTGTTCTCTCATAAGGATGCATGCTGGTATTGATTCACCCTTGCTTTTAGAGCACTGGTTTCTCTGGATGGTATGCAGCAGGTGGTTCTCAAATTCTTATCTTCCCTCCTCTGGTACAGATGAACACTGCCAGCATCGATTCAGCACAGAATTTATCTTAGTGCACTTCTTGTCCTTTCGATCATTATTTCATGGGTACTCTTTCTTCCAGCTTATGTTTTGCTAGCTGCAGTGATTGTTCATAGGCTGACTAACAAGGCAAAGAATGGACCTCGTTTCCACTGCTGAGCAAGGAGCCAGCAGACCTGCTTTCTAGTCTTTGCCTTTGAGCTTCTACATAGTGACTACTTCAGCTCTCCTCCCTATTAAGGTGTATTGTATTCTTCACATGAAAAGCTGACTGGAATCTGCCTGGAATACCTAAAAGCAAGTTATACAGGAATTTAGAAGTTCCTTCGGTATGGAGAAAGATCCTGTTCACCAGAGGGGATTTCACCAGGTTCTGTTGGTGGCATTTGAGTTGTGCAGGATGACTATATCTGTGGCTGTGCTTCTAGACACTAGGGGCGAGCATGTCATATCCTTGCAGTAGAAACATCAGTGTTGCTTTGTTTCAGAAATATCGTGAGAAATTTTTTGAGGGCATTCCACATTATTTCTTTTCCATACCTCTTTTCTGATGCTGTAAGTTTTCCTGCAGTTTCTGCTAAAGGCTCTGGTGCTCGATCCTTCCTGTCAGTACTCCTCGTATTGTCAGCTCTTCCATGGTGTACTGTAAGGTTTCAAGTGCTGAAGTTAACCATTTTCTTGGTTATCCTACTCTATATGCACTCCAAGCATGAGTTTAGATTACTTTACCTAATGGAAGGATCCTACTTAATTACAGGGACAAAAAAGGGATAACATTTGACTTCAGAGAAAAAGAAAGCTTAGTTCCATTAATTTTTCCCACTATGATTCTTGTTCTTATGGAATTTTGTCAATCTCAGCATTTTCCAATGCTTCACTTTTGATATACCTGTGTACTCTATAATGAAGCATTACTCTTATTAAGACTGCAATTTAGCAATAGTATTTCCCATGTGTCAATTTGAACCACCATCCACGTCTAATCTATATAGCTGGTTTTTAGCATGTGAATAGTCCCCTCTGCAAATTCCTTATAGCTGGATGCATATATAAGTGTTTTGATTGGAGTAGTGAGGGACAGATACATATTCCTCTCTCAGAGGATAACCAGAGAGAGAATTTTGCTTGTGCAAATAATTAAGAATGCTATGGCAAAAGGAACAAAATGGCTTCCCAGGACTCAGCAGGTCTCTGTTCACTCTGTCATTTCAGATTTGCTGCCTTGCAGAGAGGATGGCTGGTTGCAGTCAGTCAGAGGGGTAACACATGTTAACAAGCTGAATGGTTGGTGTTTGAGCAGTGCCTCGTGAGCTGACAGCACTTCATGTGAAGTGCACTTGCTCACCTCGGCAGAAGAAATCTCTAGGAACTTCTGCACCCAGTTCTATTCAAAATCAATTGGAGTTTTGTCATTGACTTTAATAGGCATCGGATTAGTCCTTTAGTGCTGCATAAGTGGCAGACAGAGGAGAAATTGAGACTAAATGGGCTAAGGATGTATTGTCTTTGTTTATTTTTCTTTGCCAATGAATAGGTGTTGATAAATTTAACTCAGTCTTATTGTGGGAGTGGGAACTCTTAAAATAAGGTTCTATTACAGAATTTTTATGTATGTTAAAACTACAGTCTTATTACTCTGAAAAATGGCAAATCTGTTTACAAAGTTCATTGCAGTTTCAAACTGCAATTTAATATCATGGTTTATTCTACTAGCCCTTACACACATGACTTTTCAAGTGGAAGTGAGGTAGAATTTAGACATCTAAATATAAAATTGCTATCTTGATAAACCTTGCTTAGATAATAACTTTTATTCCATAGAAAACTGCAAAAGACTGTGCATAGCCCAAGACTCATCTCACAGAAACACTTGGCTGGCCATCCAAGCATCCAAGGGTGTCTCTGGTGCTACTCATGCCACTCATGCCATTTCTTTGGTGCAGTAGGTATTGTCACGACATGCTGGGCTTGGCTCTGTCACAAAAAAGAGGGATGGCAGGTGGTTTCATTTAGCCTTGGCTGTTTTAGGGTGCAGGAATTATCTGATCTACCTACTTAAGTGGTTTCTCTGGGGATAAATGAACATGCTCAACCAGGAAAGGTACTTTCCAAAGCATTTAATTGTTGGTACTGACACCTCTTTGATACCCAAAGTGATAGTTATTCAGATTAGTTGGTAGTAAGTGAAATTCAATAAAATCTCCCCAGTCACAATAGTTTTGCCTTTGGCAACAGGGTGACTACTTACAGAAGAGTGTGAACTAGTAATTGCTCTTCTTACTAGGGAGTCCTAATTCTTCACTGTATGAAGACATTGTCACAATATTGGCTAAAAAGTATAGACAGATAAAAGTTTTCAGGGCCAGAAGGCTTGCAGGTTGTCACTGCAGAATACACTGTTAAGTGGCCATGTGTCTTGATCTTAGCATGCCTAAACTATTGTTCCTTAATGGTCCTTATTACACATGTGATAATTTGCTTTTGGGTCAGCTAGATAATTGTAAAATGCTGTCAATGACTGTACCATGGGAACTAAGAAATCTAGGCCTTCCTCTTTTCTCTGACTTAAAGTGAAGTTTACATGAACTGGAGAGTCCACTGTGTCTTAATGGCAGAGGGGAAGCTCCATATTTTCTGGTTACTTCTTATAAAAGCATGGAGAAAAGCTTATTTTGCATTCCTTTGGAAGAAATGCCAGTTACTTCTGTTATTCTAAGCTTTGTGCTCTTAGTAAATGCTACACTGGCATTCCCACAAGGAAAAAAAGCATTTTGTTTACAGTGAAAAGTAAAATGCAGAGGGTAAGCAAATATTTGCATGTATATCCAGCTGCCCCAAGGCCTAACACGATTATTCGTAACAATGATATCTGTGCAGCTCCTTCTCATTTAAAAAAAAAAAAAAGGATAAACCCGAAATATTTCACTTTGTTGGAATTAATTCTTGCACAGGAGCTGAAGCACCAGAGTGATGAAATCTGGCTTTTTGCCATTTCAGGGTGACAATAATTTCTAGTCCAGCAAGTGTGACTTTTACAACAGAAAAAGTCTGTCATCTGGAAGGCAAGGGAGCCCTGTTAGTTGGGAGATAAACCAAAAAAATATTATCCAGCTGCAACAGATCACTGGAAATATGCTTTGAAAAGCGTCTTAGCCTGATGTCCCTGGACATATGCACAGTCTGGCCCAAGTCTTAAAGGAATGTGAAGAGGAATAGGTTGGAGCAGAAAAAGTAACCATTGTAGGGGAGTACACTGCTGGAGGACTGATGAGACGTGTTGGCCACAAAGGGATATGACACAGATTACTGGTATTCAGGTACCATTGGATTCCTCTCAGGAGGTCCACACTCTGAGGTGTGAAGGACAAGGTGTCACTGAACACTTCCAAAAAGAGACGTTGCAGTTCCTTTAGGTAAGATGGCTTTATGTGACAGACTGAAAGGCAGACCAGCTGTTGCTAATCCAGACAGCCCATTCCAGATGATGCATAGGAAAAGATCTCAAGACTTGGTGCCTTCAGCAGGAGGCAGAAGCCTGAGCTATGAGATGTCCCTGTTGTGCTGGCCTTGCTCCCACATTTGCCCCCACTTGCTCCCAGTAGCCTTTCCCAGCTGCTGGTGCTCTAGTCTACCTGAGCACGCATCTCCAGCTATGTCTGCATCACCTGCTCTAGGAGGCTTCACTTCTACTACCTGCAAGGTGGGTTTTAGGCTGGACTTTTTGTATTCCTTAGCTGGCACTTCAAGGCTGACAGAGGATGCGGAAATGGATTAGTGATTCTTCACAAGTGCGGTTGCTTCATCTCCAGTTAATGGAGCACACAAAGACAAAAAGCACTATCCAGTCAGAAAAGATTGGAAGACTTTACTTCTGGACATAGACCTGTCTACCTCTACCTTGCAGGCATGTTCTCTGAAATAAAAGGTGCTGGTCACTATCAAAAGCAGTGCACTAGACTAGTGAGATTACATTTTTCACTATAATGGCATTTCCTAGGAGTGACATAACCTTTGTTTAACAGAAGAAAAGTGGATGCTGGAGCAGCAGCATATTAATAGGGCAGAGTAATTAAGCTTATAAAAATCCAATTTTTTGTTAATAAGAAAATTAATTTGATTTTTTCTGTGTGTGTTAAACATCTGGAACACTTGTAATACCAGTGTAGAGATTTGGTCTGGAAAATTAGAGTATGGATAACAAGATGACAGAGTTAGTTGCTGATGTGAGAGGAAAAGTAAATAGCAGGAAAAGCGTGGGTAGATAAGGAAAGGCTTAGAATATTTAAAGACTAATAGATGAAAAAGACAGTTCAGTGTAGATAAATGATGAATAATGAGTCACGGCAAAGTATTGCCAGCATTCCTAGGTGCCTCATACTCTTAGAGAAATAAAAAGCAAGGGAACAGATCATGCTATAAATTAGCATAACTGCGCTGAAGCCAGTGGAGCTTTGCTGATTTACACTTCTGAAGGACTGGACCCTTCAAGAGTGAGTGTTAATGATGAATGGAGAGAAACAAGGGAATAAATCATAGTTTCCTTAGCCAGCGTGGATGGGGGGGGAGGGGGCTCTTACTTTATTTACTTTTTCTTTAGTATTTAATTTCCTCCATTTGTTAAGGCAATACAAACCATAATAGACATTCTGTATGTTACTTTAAAAATTCACAAAATAAATGTCAGAGGCCATCTGAAACGCTTCAGTCTAATAAAGAAAAAGTCTTTTCAAGTTTATAAAGATCTGTTAAACTCTAAACTGTGAAAGAGATTTACTTGACAGTGTTATTAGTTACTGATAGCTATGGTTTGAAGGCACTTGAGGTCTGTGCATAGACCTGCCATGTTTATTTTGGCAGTTAATGTTTTAATCAATAGTTAGATTGTTTAATTTAAGCTGTAACTACTTTGGGGATTTACAGATAAAAAGATATCTATGCTTTTTCTCTACTTTTAAATGTGCTAGAAATTAAAGCCTTGCACCTGGAAATAACAAATTGTTTACAAAGCTAGAATGGATAATATTAAAACTCTGCCAGTAAAGAGCAATAATTTTGAAGGTTCAGTAAATGATGAAGTTTCACTTTGTCTCTTATGAATGTGGTGTAGCCAAACGTTGCAGCACAGTATTTCTCTCTGCTTGTTGATAACATCATTAACCTCATTGTCACTGTTTGTTTTAGATTATCTTATTTGGAGCTAAGCAGAATTCTTCAAGGAAATGTTTGAAGCCCACAATATCAACTTAAATGAAGAAGCTAAAAATTTATAGTGACCTTACCCTGCACAGATCTCAGAGAAACGTATTATAGTCTTGACATTCCTAATCTCCCTCCTCCTTTTGAGTCCATCAGTTATGTCCTAGACTTGACAGTTCTTCATTGGTGTTTCTGCTGATTTCATCACCTCCTGTTACTGTGGTTGCATCTTCAATGTCTCATCAATATGTTCTTCTGTTTCTCTCCTCTGGTCTTGGGGGCAGTTGCAAAAGGCAATCTTGGGTGTACTGTCAAACTTTTACAGCAAGGTCGTCTCTAGCATAGTTTCCACTGCAATTTTTCTATCAAATTTAACACCATTTGATGACTTTTGGAGTACTGTGATCTGTGAGTTTATTTCAAATAAGGCCATATCGAGTTAAGACACTCATGAGAGTCAATCCTGAAAAGGTTTTTTTTTGACTGTTTTAAAACTTATATCAGTTAAGAATCTTCCATTAATCTCAAACTTCTATAATATTCTTACAATCACAGTTTAGGATTTGGCCCCTAAATTCCTAAAACCTGTTAAAATTTGTTCCAGGATGAGGACAGGAAAGAGACCCTTTAATTCTTTCAGTTCTGTTGGTGGGGAAAGTCATTACTATTATGTTTCACTTCAAAACTGAAAAGAATTTCCATATCCAACACCCATACTTTGTCCTAATGAACTCCAAAGAGTGTGTTCTTTTCTTGCTAATACCAAAGAGATTCTTAACATTCAGTTGTATATGCTCTGCATGTAGGAGAGCACAGATGAGAAGCTTCAGAAACTATTTCGGTTTCTCATGTGAAGGGCATTTCCACAGAGGGTGTCTGGCTGCTCATAATGGAAGCTTTCACCTTCACCTATTGTGTATCAGCCCAGTCCTCAATACGATATAAAGGATTTACACCTAAAAATGAATGTTGTTTGTATATGGATGTAGCATGGGTTGATAACATTGAGAAAGGCAAAGCCAAACAAAATCACTTTTTTGTTTCCCAAATTGGAAGTTTTCCTGACAAAGTTGTTTTCTATGAGTTGAACATCTATCCCTGCTGTGTTCATTAGTCAGCTACATAAGTATGAAGCAAATATTGAACAAGGAGTGAGATTGTAATGAAGAAAATAAATACTCCAGAAGGAAACATCTGTAACCTGAAACAGGTTTTGCACTGCCCTTATAAATTAGAATTGACTTCACTGCAGGGAGCATATTTGACTGAGTTAGGACATTCTAACTCAGTTGGTATCATATAAGTGTGTTGCTATGGAATCTGGATTGGAATAATCTAATTAACTGTGACAATTTCAACCCAACACACACAAGTGAGATAACATCCAGCCTTTTGTCTACTTTCTTCTTCATTTGAGATGAACTTGACCTCCTTCTTTCCACAGACCCACTGGCATTTCTTTTTCCTTTCTAAAATCATTTTGCATAGTCCTTGGCTGTGACAAGGAGAGATTAATGACTGGTGCTCATCCTTCTGTCATTACATGAAGGATTGTCATGTGTGTGGATTGATTTCACACGTTGTTCTGTCCTGTAAAAAAAAATATTTGTCAATAAAAGGGAGGCAAGGAAAATCCTTTGGCACTGACATTATGAGTTGATTTATCTTCACCACCATGAAGCTGGCTGGAAAGGATATGAGGCAAAACAATCTATTCTCATGATAAACCTGAGTTGCATTTAGGATAAATACTACCCTAATTAATCTGCTGAAGGCACTGCACATTATAGTGAGACATGGAAGCTGAATAAGATAAACTTATTATTCTGATGCCATTTATTTTCAGGTTCATTTCAAAGTTGCTCTCTTATTTGAAAAAATCAGCACCTAAGGTTGAATAGGAAGACTCCTATTTTTCTCACTCTTACTATTCTTTTGACTCGTTATAGCTTCATCTCACCGTAGTACCACTGAAAGTGTGAAATCATTTTCTTTTCTTCTTCTTACTAAGTTGTTATTTGTCTCCTGTAAGCAATTATGTCTCATGCTGATGTGTCAGGCATTTAAAGTACCATGAGACTGGTTTATAACCAGTAAAGCTTTTGTAAAATTATAAATCTTGAACATACTTTATCTTTCCATCCAGATTTCACAGTTCTTTAGGAATACATGTTTCGAACTTTTAAAACATCTTTGCATCTGTGGATACAAGTTACTTTTCATTAAAACCGAAACAAACCAAGAGAGAGGAAAAAAAAAGATATAATATCAGAACCCCCCAAACTTTTTAGTGAAAGCAGTACACATCCTCGATTTTCATCAAAGGTCTTCTCTGTGCCAGAAAATAAAGGGTTTTTCTGTCTTTAGAAAGATTAAAATGATGTCTTTTTCTAGGTCTTCATCCAGCAGTACGTGGAATTTGGGTAGAAAGAGAAGAAATCAGAACTTGTTCATTAGAACAAGACACAAGTAATTCTTCCTCAAGCATTAGAATCACTGATCTCAGCAGATAGAGCAGATGTGAACTATTAACCTCAGCCTTCAGAAAACTCCCCAAACCAAGCAGTCAACTAAGCTGTCTTTATACTCAGTGGAGAAGCAGAACAGATTCACATCATCCAAAGACAAGTTTCTAAGTCGAAGGAATTGCTCTTCGGAGAAGTAAATTCTTGAGTCTACAAAACTGCTGACTTTTAACAGCTGGAAAATGTAACAGTGCTAATAATGAACAGAAAAGGCAAAAGTTGTCCGTATTTGAGCAAAGAGGAAGAGTTATGTTAGTATTGCATAAGGGTGATAAAATATTTTGAAGTCTATTTGAAAATGTGGGGGATGCTAGACAATGTTTAATTGAGCAAGTCTAGACAAATGACATGTAAGAGCCCTCCAAGAACTGTTGGGAGAGAGCTGTACTCCTACCTTGTGCTTCTCTGAGTACTATTTAGTGAATTGTTGAGTTTATCAGCAATTACTGGTAAGGCAAGTTATTGGTAGCAGTGACAGCGCTCTTCAAGAGCTATGCACTCTTCAAACTTCACAAGACAAGTTAAAAATTGAAAAGAAGCTTTTATTTTACGTCTGTTTGCCTAAATATCTGTAATCTTTTTCAGTAAAATTATAGACTTGTGGATAAAGAGGCTCAGGCGATTAATGTTCAGTCTAAATCTGTTTGTGCCTCAGTTCCTCACTTGTAGGCAATAGATAATAAAAGTTTCACTCTTTTTTCTATGATCTTAGGATTTCAAAGTAAAGATTCCATGTTGTGAAATAGCCCAGGACAATGGCCATTTCACTTCTAACATGGACTATCAGATCACTACAAAGTAAGAAGAATGAAGCATGTTTTACTATTCATAAAACTTCTGGAAGATTTTTTTCTCAAGGAGAGATTAATTTCCTCATATCTACTCACATTTTCGTCTTACACATAACCATCTCCTTCAGTGTCCTTAAATTCCTTTAAGCTAGAAGGACTTCTTTGTTAGCGTTACTATAGCAATGAAACACATGAAACTGTCACTTCACCAAATCCAGAACATTAGCAGTGGAATGGGATCAGAACAGAGAATGGAAGTTTTCTGAAAAACATTGTTTAGAGCCCTGCCTTCCAATTTTTACTGCAAAGAAGAGTGTAGTGCAGACCCTGAAAGACATTTTGTTCTCCTGTCATTTGAGAAGGACTTTTGACATGTAATGCATGTCGCTGGAGTATAGGCATCAGTCGGAGGAATGGATTGGCCCAGGCAGTATTGAAACTAAGCATAGAAAAAAAAAATGCAGATTAAAAAAATGAAAAAGGAAATTTACTCCACTGTAAGAACATTTAATTGTAGCTCTTGCAGGAGGACTTTGAATTGTTATAATCAGTAACATACAACTATTTTGCAGAACCTTTTGCTGGTCTGCCAGGTCCTATGGTGTTTCATATTTCTAATTTAAAAGCCAAACAAGCAACATTTATCCAGTTAAAGGCACTTGAGTGATTAACCACACAGTTGTATAACAGCCTTTGGACCACAGGACAGAATTTCTTTGAAATAACCAGGCATTCGAGGTTAGATTTCCGGATGCTACTTCCAGATCTGTAAGGCAAACATCTACACAGCTCAGATAGGACAAAAGCATCCTTATGCAAGGGTTGACCATGAGAGAAGAATCAAAAGTTTCCTTGGGTGAATGTCATGCAGTAGCTCATATTCCAGACCCCAAAAGGGGCAAAGGTTGCAGTCAAGAGGGATTTTTCGTGATCCATCTGTTCCCATGCAAGCTGAAGCAGCCTAAGGATTGCTTAAAGCCTGTGGCTGCTGTGCTGAATTTGCTAAAGTGCTGCCACTGCAGAGAGGGCTTTTCCATGCATCAAGAAGTTTGTGCTGACCACAGCTTGAGCTTCCAGCTCTGTGTCCTCCTGTTGTGTACACAAGCAAAAGTGTTCCTGTGTTCTTCCTTCATCCCCTACCCTGGAAATAGCAGTGTTAGCAGTTTCTGTGAAAGCCACCAGAGGACACAGTGCCACGTGAAATGGGAGTGGGTTGGGATCTTTGCTTCCCAGAATGTAGCTTTGGTATTATGCTGGATGTTTTCTCTAAAGGCAGTGGGGAAATGCTTCGCAACTCCCAATATTTCTACTGAAAGTGATGCCCAAACAACCTTGGTATTATCAGAAAATTGTCATAACTTAAGGAATACTGTGTCCAGCTCTGGAGTTCTCATTATGGAAAAGACAAAAAGTTGTTGGAACAAATCCAGAGGAGGACCGCAAAAATGATCCAAAAAATGGAATACCTCTTCTGTAAGGAAGGGCTGAGAGAGTTGAGGCTGTTCTGCCTGTAGAAGAGAAAGCTCCAGGGAGACCTTTCAGTGCTTAAAGGAGGCTTGTAAGAAAGATGGGGACAGAGTTTTAGTACGGCCTCTTGCAAAGGACAAAGGGTAATGATTTTAAAGTAAAAGAGGAAAGATTCGGACTCGATATAAGGAAAAAATTATGATGATGAATGTGGTGAAAATGGAGCAGAGAGGTGGTGGATGCCACATCCCTGGAAACACTGAAGGTGAGATGGGATGGAGCTCTAAGCAACCTGATCTAGTTGAAGATGGCCCTGGTCATTGCAGAGTGGTTGGATTAAATGGCCTTTAAAGGCCCCTTCCCACTCAAGTAATTCTATGATTCTATGAATAGCAGAGCCCAATGCTCACTGTGTAAGGTAATTTTAATAAATTTCATTGTTCCCTCGTCCTAACCTTTCCAACAATCTGCTTTCCTCTATCCACAAAAGTTCATCTCCTTTTCTTTTGTCAAACACACTTTTCTGTTTGTACTTAATTCAGTATCTGCCAAATAATAGATTCATAGGGATTTATATTAAAATAGTGCTTTCCATCTAGATGATTACCAAGACCTATGTACTTTGAATTGTAAATTATGAATCAGTTCTTCAGCCAGTGCTGAGCTTGCTTGAGATCAACCTGCTTGTTCATTTACCTCACTTGAGGTTCATTCTCTCTTTTATGGAATAATTCTCCTCTTCTGATAGTGCAGGTAGCTATTGCCAGAATACAATATGGCAACAATTTAATAGTTTCTAATTTTAAATAAGGTTTCTCACTAGTATATCTCATGATAAAAAATGATTTGTTGCATTCTAGGTACAGCTTATTCTATCTTGAGGAAGAGTAGTGAACTGAATAACTTCTGAGAGACTTTCTAGGCCTATTTTGTACATTTACATCTTTTAAACTGTGAAACTGTACTGACTCTTTTGTAGTTCTGTGTAATAATGTAAGGCATATGCAAATTTAGCAAAAGATTTCAATCTGTAAGAAACCCCAACAAAACAGAAAAAAGTTGCTGAAAAAATCTTCATGAGTACAAGTGGTCAGAAGTTGGTTTTTATTTCAGCTGAGTGATGAGGAGCACAGCAGTGCTGTGTGGTCCAGAGTGGGGACATTGATTGACTGCTGAGTTACAGAGATGCAACCAACTGTTAAAGCGTCACTTGATCACTTAGTCTTCCTCTAGGGCTAGAATGCCTTTGTGTTCAGCAGTAACAGTGTGGGAGGGCAGCCTTAAAGCAGAAGGGTCTATGATCCTGATGATCAGGAAACCACTGAAATTACCATGTTTTTCTTTGCTCCATTTTCTTTGCTCAGATAGTTTCAAGAGCAGTGATACATTCCTAGCTCATACAGCAATATTCTAAACCCCTAATGCTATCCTTGTTCAATCTCATGTTATGGTAGCCGTGCATGAACTACATAGCTGCCTATCCTGAGTCCTAATAATGAGAGATTTCCCAGGAGTTGTTCCAGTGAACCGTTGATCAGTTCTCTTTCATGAAAACTGGACCGACGATGGGAGTCAGTATCAACAGTATTCAAGAGGCCTGAAGGCTACACCCAATATTTTGTGAGAAAAATTAATCACCAAACCACTGAAAGTACATATTCTCCATCTAAGGATTTTAATTTTAGTTGTGAAGCCTTACAGAGGCAAGTGTTATTTGCATAGGCTTTGACTTTTGGACATAACCCACAGAAGAATAACTTTGATAATGGCAGCTTGCAAATCACTCATCACTCATCAATTCTAACCAATTTCGAAATCTGAAGCTTGTCAGAGTCCTAACAAATTTTCACTGTAACTATAGATAAGCTTCTTTTAACCTGATAATACAATTTCATCATAACTATAATTTTAGATAACTTCATAATTTGCCAGTAATACATGGAAAATATGTAAGGAAATCAATTAAAAATGTTGATTGTGACTTGGAACATGAATTCTCTCACTTTTTTTTGATGGATAAACAGATTATTTCTGATTTTGGATAAACAGATTATTTCTGATTTAGGAGGACTTCAGGACTGTCTCTTCTGCGGATAGGTAGCATGAGAAATACAGGGCAAAGCTTCTAGGGTATAAAGAGGAGATATAATAATTTTGGATGTAATGCCCATATAGAGAAGAATGGTGTAGTTTATACCTTCCTAACATCAGCCTCAGTTACCCACCAGGAGAATGAGAAAAAGATCTAAGGTATATGGCTTTTTTTTCTATCACCTCCTTACTGAAAACTGTGTCTTTCACTCCCTTCAAGGCTGTGCTTAATGCTGATGTCTCACCTGAGTTAGATACAGGAGTTAGTGTGCAATGGAGAAACACATCTCAGTTCCATATGCGGCTTAGCACTGCTACTGGCAGAGGGAATTTGGGCTTTGAAAGCTGCTTAAAACAGAGAAAAATATCCAAATGGTCTTTTAAATCTGCAGAAGGAGCCACAGTGTCATGATTATTCTGAAGCGATCACCAAATCCATTGTGTTGTTATGGCTTAAGAAACACTTGAGCTCTGTTAAAGTACGAAAAATTCATTTTTAGTAATTCCTGCATAATTTAAGTGATGGATTGGAATGCAAAGCACTTCAGCTTGTCATTCTTTCCTACTCATATTAAGGTGCTTTATTGCAGAGAAGGGAACAAAATGCTAAATATATTAAACTCAGCATTTTTATGGACTCTTTAATAAATGTACAAAAGAGTATTCATAAAGACTACTAATTGTGCATACATTGCACTAACTAGTGGTTGTAAAAAATGTTGTTTATATTTTATATCAACTCATTGTAAAACTAGGATCATTAGTGTGAAAGCAATGTGCTTAATATATAAAACTATCCTCTGTCAGTTCTGCGGAGGAGACTTCAGAGTGAGTTAGGTTCTGTTGAGCACTTTAAAGTAAAGCAGGCAAATTCATGTCCTGGTTTACTTTGTGGTAACTTGTGGCAATTTACACACAGATATGGATCATCGGTCACAGGTTATGTATCTCATGGAGAAATGTCCATCCTTCTATAATACTGGATTATTTTGTTGTTGTGAAGCAGTGGCCAATGGGGATCAGCAGAATTCTGAAGTGCATAAAAGCACATTTATTTGTGATTTATGATTCCTTCTGGCCTGTTCCTGTACTTCTCACTTGAACAGAAAATGTGGAAACAGGTTTTTCTGAATAACAGCTACTGAACTGAATGTTATGTTCATCTTACATTTAAACAAAAGCATGTGTTAATCTCATTTGGATATAAGAAACATGAAATGAGCCTATACAATCTATTATACTTGAAAGAACGGATTTGCCAGTGCATACTGGTTGTTCAACAGCATTTCAATAATGCCATTAAAACCATATTTAAAGCTATTCAATGTCACTGGAATGGCATAAAGTGGGTAGAGCACATTAGTCAGTTTGTCATTAATCCAGCAAAAAGACATTACTGATGTTTTTCTTTTTTCCTGTAGAACTCTTTAAGTGAATGTGATTTTCAGAAGAAATATTAGCAGAAAGACCATATTTATATGATTTTTACAGCTTAATTCCTGAGTGTCTGTCCCCTACACATTATTTGTATGAACAATGGAGTCATCTGGCAATTAAAGAAAAAAAAATTAAATAAATCTATTCATTGTGACTGGCACTGAAAACAAAATAAATTTTGTGAGTTCTGATCTCTGAACCTTTAGCAGAGGTTATATTGTTCAAAACAGACTTTTCATAAGCTTGTCTTCTCCAAAACTGGTCTCTATTTTTACATGGCACTTAGTGCCATGGTCTAGTAACTGCAGTGGTGTTGGATCAAGACTTGGACTTGATGATCTCAGAGGTCTTTTCCAACCCGTCTGATTCTATGATTCCATGATTCTATGATCTGCATCAGTTGGTTTAATGAAAAGTATCTCTCCAAATCAATGCTGTTCCATACAAAACTGTTTACACTGCAGAATGGAGCAATCACAAAATTCTCTCACGAAAACAATAGCTAATTTTTTCTTTTTTTTCTTAACAAGACTGATAAATGAGATTACAAATAGACACGGGTTGAAAACTCCAGTAACTCTGAAGTCTCTAACGAATTACTGGTAATGGTTTACTCCTTATCTGTGAAGAGTCAACGGCTGAATTTGAGCTGTTTATCAGCTATAGTTTCTAAGTTGATGAAAACATTATAGAAGGACATATGGTTTTCCACCACAGTAATAGCAAACTTGAGACTCAAAGCTGAATAGTACAATGTATCTGCAGGCTAGAGTGGAAAGCAAGAACATGGTGAGACTTACAAAGAATGATTTTATATATTTTATTATTTTGAGCCTGTTTGTCACCAGAATGACAGTAATATAAGTGGCACTGCACTCCCTTCTGGCAAGACAAGAGGTTCTAGACAAGATTAATTTTAAAAATGCCTTTCACAATTTTCTATTACTGAGCATCACTTCTGAGAAGATGGTCTTCTTTAAAAACTATGCCGGTTAGAAAGAATAAAGGAATTTTTTTTTGTCAGAGTCTCATCAGAAGAGTAACCCTTTCCTCTCTCAGCAGAAAAATATTCCTGTAATACCGGTTCAGAAGAAATTCGGTGGTAACTGCAACTCAAATGGATAATGAGACAGAGACTAGGAGGCTGCTCATAGAAGAGTTTTACCTCTGTATCTGTGTTGTGGGAACATTGAAGACTGGTCAAGAGGAACTGACAAGCAGAGAAGGAGAATATCTCATTGAAGAAAGAAAAGAAAATATTTTACCGTTTCCAAACATTCATCATGCATTAAGAAAGAAGGAAAGATTAAATAACTAAGAGAAAAGTCTGTGATTTTCTTATTTTAAATGAAACACAGATTAATATCTGTCCATAGAAAGTGAAAAAAACCCTCTCCATAGTAAAAAAAAATTGGCCACATTTTTTCCACTGATATAAAACCCCCAAACACTACAGATTCCTCCATTATCATTAATTTAAAAATAAATAAAGCATATAACCCCATGGGTGAAACTAGGTCGAGGAAAATGTGCCGAACTAGTCAACTTTCTCTGCATGAAGTCCTCATTAAAAAAAGTCAGCCCAAGTGGGAACCAAGTTCATCTATGACTTCTTTACTTAATGCAAAAATATGCCATGCTTAGCGTGTGCTGCATTTGCTATTTTGGCAGTGAGTTAGCACATGTACAGGAATTGTGGCAGTGAGGTTGGTATATTTGTGTATCTGGTTTGCTGAAGTTCCTTTTTTGTTAAACAAACAAACAAGCAAAACCCAAACAGCAAAACTATGACAAAAAGAAATCTTTTGTCTCTGTTTCCACAGTCAGCATTGCTGAAATTCATCCAACCCAAATGGAAAACCTCTACCCACCTTTTCTGAGATAGAAATGATGTGAAAGATTAATGTGCCCCAATCAAACTATACAAATTCCTTTCCCTCCATGAAGCTTCCTCTTCAATATGGCACCTGAACTGTCTTCCATGATTGTTCCCGGCATTACCCTAGTGTGATGAGTTGGAGGAACAGCCAAGATTATGATAAATAAGAAATTCCAATATTTGAGCTACTCAGTCCCCTTAACCTGCTCCAAGGAAGACCTTTGCAGAAAATTAGCCAAGTTTAGTTCTACATAGTTCTACATCACAAGGATGGTGAAGAATTTGGAGGGAAAGACTTACAAGGAGCAGCTGAGGTCACTTGGTTTGTTCAGCCTGGAGGAGAGGAGTCTGAAGAGAGACCTCATTGTGGTCTTCAACATCCTTACCTGGAGAGGCAGGTACAGATCTCTTCACTCTTGAGACCAGTGACAGGACTTGAGGAAATGGTATGAAACTGAGTCAGGGGAGGTTTAGGTTAAATATCAGGAAAAGGTTTTTCGCCCAGAGTGTGGTTATGCACTGGGACAGGCTCCCCAGGGTTGTAGTCACAGCACCAATCTGAGCTCAAGAAGCATTTGGACAACACTCTCGGGCACATGTTGTGATTCCTGGGGTGTCCTGCACAGGGCCGGGAGTTGGACTTGATGATCCTGATTTGTCCCTTCCAACTCAGTATATTATATACATAACTGCATTGAAGACCTAGAAAGGGCATGTATGAATAGACATGCTAGAACTGGATCTTGAGGGTAACTAATTCAGACAAAATAATACCTTTCCCTAGAAACTGGGTTGGCTTTTTTCCCCTTTCAAGAAATCATACAGCAGAATCATGGGTCTGATTCAGTCAGCATACCAAACTGAAAAAATAGACAATGTCATAAATATGCTAATATTATCACAAGAATTATTGCTAATATCATCACAAGAATGACTACTAATGTGATTCACACTTATTATATAGCTGAATATTGTAAAAAGAAAAAAAGCACAAAACCAAAGCTTTCATCACCAATATGTTCCACCTGAAAGTACATTTGCCTAGTCACCATAGCTGAGAGGATTTTCCCAATGTGCTTTGATGCTGGAGAAACCATACCCTTTACCTGCTAGCCATGCAAGCTTTTCTTGTTCAGCTGGCAGGATGGTGTATGATTCACTGTGTGCACAAGAAGTCTCACAGCTCTGACACAGCGTGGATATCTTTAAAAAGCAGCAGGTAAAATACTCCATAGATCTCATTACCATTAATTAGTTCTGTTATAGCACTGTCTAAAAGTTCCAGCTGAGCATGGGCTCATTATTGTTCCATGCATTGTGTGAGCATGAAAGACACAGTCCATGCTTTGAGAAGCTTAGTGTCTAGATAGAACAGGCAGACAAAAGGAGAAAGAGGAAGGAATGGCACAAACAGTTTAAGTAACTTAACCAAAGTGTCACTCATATTTGGAGGGCTGGATCTGGTATTAGAGGCTACAACTACTGCCTTAATGTAATGCTCTATTTGCATGCATTCCTTCTTGTAAATTATCCTCGGTGCATTACTTCATAATCTTTCACGCTGGTGTTCTCTATATGAATACATGCTCCATTCATTGCTCAGCCACTTCTCTAATGAAGAAAGAACTAGCTTCCTCACACATTAAATATGTAAGGTCAGATTCCTCCATCTCAGCTGACATCATTAGGACTTACATTTCTTTTTCTTTTCAGGGTATATCATGCACATCAGCATGTCTCTGTGCCAACCAATGTTCAACGATTATTTTAAAAGCCTGACCCACAAAGCAGCTGTTTTCTGTGCTGCTGAAAAGCAATTTAGAAGCTTGAGTGCCACAGATAGTATGTGGGAATTGGCCACCTGAAAGTCTGACCCAGAGGTGCTTCCATAGCATTAAATTCATGTCTATGCAAATGGCCAACAGAAAGCTGTGTGTCTATAAAATGGGCTAATAAATAATTTTCTGAATAGCGTGGGTATTTTAAGACTTAGTGCATCAATGTTCATAAAGTATTAGGGCTTTGAGGAGCAGATGGTAATGACAAATTTATATTTTATTGCAACTTTTGTTTTGCTGGCAGATTCCCAGTCAGCTGTAACTGTAAGTATGAAATAATTATTCCTCTTTTTATCAATATTTTTCCTGTTTCTGCCAATATTTTAAAGTTAATTAGCTTGCCCTGGTAGCTGATTTTTGAAAAAAATGCATTTATATCTATTATGCTGATGCAGAAAAGAAGTCTCATTGCCAGTATAGTGCAAAATGCCTTGAATCTTTGCCTTTGTAACAAGCAAGATTTCTGCAAACTTTTTTCCTAGATGGACTTCTGAATGTATTTTGAAGAGGACATAGAGAGGAACATTCTTCTGGCAATGAACTCATGCTGGTTGGGCTGGTTAGGCAATCTGGAATCATTTTTCTCAGTGGCTCGGAACTGGTAGAACCAAAATAAAAATGAAGTTTAACTGAAATATTTTGGAACATTGTAGATTGATATGACTTGGATGGGTCAGGACAGCCAAGTTTTACTTGAAATGTGCTTGAATACAGACAGCCTGCTTGTAATTTTATTTCCTAAGGAGAAGTACTAAATGCTCCCAGATTTAAACAAATGTTGTAAGTAACTGCATGCCTAATTCCTCGCACAATTGACTCAAAATGCACCCCTTAGGAGTTGAATTGATACGTACCTGTCAAACACTGCTTTGGTGTTGTTTTTTCATGCAAATAGAATCCTAGGCAATAAATCAGATCCTTGGTGTGCAATTTTCTTAAGTACATGTCTGGTGTCATTAAACAAACAAAGAAGTAATATACCAGGTTAGAGGAAAGAAGAAAATAGCGGTACATTGTTTCAAGAACAGCACAGAATCTGAAACAATAGTTAACAACCTTCTTTCTTTTAATGATTGCCCTTAATGATATTGATGACTTGACTGGTGTCCTCTTTCGTCTGCCTCCTTGTCCTTTCACTTCTTTGTTAGAACATTCTAAGTAATTTGTCCCATATTTCTTGGATAGATGTCTTCAAACAATGGCTTAGTGAATAAGGACATGTCCAGCTTTATAGTCCATTCTGACAATGATGAGATCGTCTCATACTCCCTATATTTTTCCTCCTACAGTTTGCTTGTCTTGTGTAATTGTAATGTCTCTGGAGCAGAGAGAGCCTCTTACAATTGTTGAAGTAAGGCTGGACCTGGCTTTACCTGAAGCCAATAGGCGCTGATACAATACCGAAGCTTGAAGTCTTAGGGAAGAATCATAACAGTATTTAAAGCTGAAGCTGGAAAGTACAGTGCATGAGATTTAATGATTTCTCACTTGTGGAATCACTATGAAATTGGTGGCAAAAACATCAGAGAAGGGAGTTTAAATTAACCTAGCCAGGCTCTTTGATATTAACAGCAGAAACTTGGATATTCAGAAAAGCTTGAAAGCATTATTTGCTCATTTCAGTATATTTCAGTGGGAGAGATCTAATGTGAATTCAGGGTGTCAAAATCTTTCATTGCTGGGTATACCAGTCAGGGCTGTGCCCACCTATTAACTTTTATAAATGTTGTTATATAACCATGCTTAATGAAATAATTCAATTTTTTTGATCAAAGGCTTTGTCAAATATTCTGCAGCAAAAGCAGTACTTCTACAGTCTCAGCAACCTTGGGTCAAGCATTGGGTGGGTACATCACAGGTCAGGCTGCTAAATCTCTATTGGCTCACAAAATATCCCGAATATCTGAGAGGTAGACCAGTGAACAACATTATACAATACAATGTACAAGCTAAATTTTAAGTTGTAAACTGCAGAATCTTCTGGGTCAGAATATATGTGCTGACATCATCAAAAGCTGTCAACAAAATAGAACACTGTATGATGCAAGTCAGGAGAATGCACTACAGTGCACTCAGAAAGTTGCCATTTTGAGGTATGCAGACTGTTGTAATGATGAACCTCAATCATCATCAATGAAGATAAATCAGTTGGATCTTTATGCACAGAACAATATGAAAACTGCCTTTTGAAGTGTTGCTTTTGTGATCTTTGAGCTTGTACCAAATTTGCCTAAATGTGTCTTCTATTGTTTAACCAAAGGGTAGAATAGGGACTTCAAGTTTGCATACAATTTTACCCACAGATCTATCTAACAAATAGAATTTTCAGGCACAAGTGCTAACATTAATCCATGATCAATTTTTATCAAGTTTGTGCTATGTTGTTTGCAGCCACTATTTTTATGTGCATGTGCTGTAGCTTCCACATTTGACAGAGACAAAAGGACTGTAATTTTCTTTTCTGTCCGATCCTCACCACCACCGTATTTGAGAGCATTCCTGAAATATGACCCTAGGGGTAGAAACCTGTTCAGTTGCCTGTTTGGAGATCATCTAGTCCACCTTCCTTGAAATCGCACTGCTGGCAACACTGAATCGTTGTTTTGTTCACTTGAAGTTTTTAAAACCTCCAAGGATGGAGATTTCACAGCCTGTCCACTAAGCTACTTGAAGGTAAGGACTCCAAATTTAAGAGGGGGAGAGACCAAAATTTAGGAAGGGAAGAGACCCTTACTTGCTGCAAAAAACCCAAACTCCATGGATTTCAGTGTCTACCCTGTGATTCACCATGTAAATAGAAGTTATTACCAGGTTTCCTTTTAGAATATGAGAACTGTCAGTAAAATATGAAAACCAAGTATTTTTAATCAGTTTTTTTCAGGATGTCCTATTGCATATGCCTTGCTAGCATGCACAAAGTAATGGTAGTAGCAACAAAAATCAGAATAAAGCACCTCCAGGAAAGCATCTCAGTGTAGGAGGTAATACTGGAAAAACTATAATCTGCAAATATTGCAATATACAGAATGTGTTTTCGTGTTTGCAATTTCTTGTGTTCTCTCATGGTTCAAAATTTGTATAGTGAAGAACTATAGCTATGGACGAGACAAGGGTATTTGACCTTACTGGGTGCATTGTCTCCCCCTCTGGACTTCTCATTCTGTTTTTAGTTTACAGCTCATTTAATACCTGGGTTTGAATTCTATTTATTAGAGAAACAACAAGGCTAGCTTAGTTCTGCCATCTGTAGTATAGCAGGTTCAACACTATTACACGTAACAAGATGACCAAGGAGATTTGGAAAGAAAAAAAATTCCTCTCCTTCTCTGCTCCCATCACACATGGTAACATTAAATACAGAACCTTTCAGGAGAGATCATTGCTTGTTTGATGCAGTAGATGGAAATTCTCATTTCAATCAGGTAGTAAACCTTCAAAGGAAAGGATCATCAGGAGGAGTGGGAGAGACCTTGATACATCAAAACAAGCCTTTAAATAATAAACACACTTCAAACCCAGGGCTTATCCTGCATATAAAGCATGAAGACTATAAGCAATTCAATGTAAGATATATTTATGAGGCTATTTTCTATGCAACACAAAACTGGCTACTTTTATACTCATATATAAGGTATATTTTCATCATGAATCACAAATAAATAGTTTCTGTTCTCATGAATCCAAAAGAGGATTTCTAGTTTTAGTCCTATATTTTGACACAGAAAATTGACACCTTTTTGAAACTGCCAGCATGATAATGGGTAGAAAGAATCTAAACACCATGAATCTTCCTCAATACACTTAATGGGTTTTGTCTGTCCTCTCTGTATCTTCAGCCCAGCTAGTTCAGAATGAAGAAATGTGAAGCATTCTAATACCTGCTCTCTCTCCCTCTGGGTGAAAGTTTGCTTTTAAACAAGTCAAGGAGAGACTTTCTGCTGACACACTTTGGATTGTGTCCAGTCCAACTGGATTATCTCTTTGGACAGTCTTTAGAGAATACAGGTACAGGTTGTCCTATGCACCACTTTAAGCAGAAAGCTCTTGACTGACCAAGCAAAATCAGATCTTGTTTCCTATATTTTTTAAAATTCCCATAGCTGCCTTCAAGCTATACAAAAGAAAAACGTCAAATGTACCCAACTTGTGGTCCAGGACCTTTTAAAAGACTTTTTAAACGTAAGAAAAAGCTGCTGTGTGCCCCATATAGAATGAGTGTCTTGAGAAAAGGAATAGCTGAAACGTGATGGTAAAACTGTTATGGTAAGTCACAGCAAAATAGATACTTAGTTAATGTTAAGTGGGCTTCAAATGCAGAGTGAGTATAGCTTTGGAGAAGATTTCAAGTTTTATAAAGAGTGAATATGCCCCAAGCAAAGATACTGGATTGATCTGGGGAACTCCTCCCATGAAACGAAGAAAGTACATGTTGGATGTCAAGGTCAGCATTAATGGAAGTGTGTAAGTGCAGGGCATCCATAGCTTCATAGATTATTCATGCATAAAAAGAATAAAGAAACATCAAGCATAGACTTTGAAAGTAAATATGGGAAGATTTTTACTATATGAAATAGAAAGAGGGATCACTGACATGAGGTACCATGACAGAGATGATTGATTGAAGCCCCATTTGCACTTGCCTGAAAGGTAGAGGAAAATGGGATTCTCAAGGCCCATATAAAAAAGATTCCTTTCTATCGCTCCATTTTCTGTTGGCTGTGGGTCAGTTTTTATCATCCATATGAAGCTATGGCTGTTGGATGCACTCCAGGTTGGTGCTTCTGTAATTTCAGCAGAGCAGTAAAAATAGAATGAAAGAAAGAAAATTGATTACAGCTTGAAGGCTGGATACATAAAGCTGATAGAATATTCAAGAATATTCACACTGCCTAACTTTTAGACTAGTAAGTCTAAGTTCCATCTAGGAAATGAGGCTCTTGGAGGGTCTGCAGATCTCTCTTTGTTTTTTAAATGATGATTCACAGAACCTGAGTCAGGTTCCTGTTTGTTTTGCCTTTGTGAAAGATCTTTGACTGGCTAGAAGTCTACTGGTTTTATAGTAGCAGTCTAAGATGGATGATGTGAACTCTTTACTTCATGCAGCATCCATAAGTAAGAGGTTTTCATTCAGCTCAGATGCTACTTATTGCATTTTCTTCTCCCTTAGTGAAGAAAGAGAGGAATTTGTAGTATGCATTTCCATCTACTGCATTAAATTAGTAGATTAACTGCAAAACCAAGTTTTGTTGAGAGATTCAGACGTGTTGGCTAGACTGAACAGAAAACCACACAGATTAATGTATGAACAACATACAGTGGAAAGTGAAAATAAGCACAGAAGATGTTTTCTTCCTGGCTGTTTTTGGAGACTTTTTTCTGTGTTCTCCAGACTGTATTGTACGGGATACATCCTTCTTACCATGACATGAAGTGCTACACTGGCATAAGCTATTTCACTTTATTAGTCCAGCTCTGCACCAAAATAAATGAGAGATGTTGGATCTATATTATATTGAATTTTATTAATTAAAATTTAATGAATAGCAACCTCCCTGCCTTCCTGCAACCCTAACCCCAAATTACAATTACATAGAAAATCATGAGACTGCCATCTTTCTCCCTCTTTTTCTCACACTAAGTATTAAATTAGTTACACAAAGAAGAATTCTCCAGTAGGAAAGTCTGAGAAAGGCATTAGGATCCTTTTTTTCTGGTGTGTAAACCCCACATTTGAATTCCTAGCATGTACAAAGCAAAACAAGACTTCAGCAGATGCTACTTCCTTTTAAAATGCTCAGATTTATCCCAAGTATGAAACAGGTCGATTTAAAAACAGCTTTTTGAGCGAAAGGGAATATTTGATGGACCCAAACTCCACTACTCAGATTTTTTTTCCCTGAGAAGATCTACAAGTTATATAAAAATAATAATGGTTTGGTTTTGACATGGCACTAGGAAAAGGAGTTTCTTCTTGTTTCTAAATTATACCAGGTCTGAGTTGAACTAGCTTTCACCCCTAGAAGTCAGCTAAGAGCTGTAGAACAAAGGCGATTTTCCTATAATATCATATTGTAGGACACATTACCAGATTTTTTTGAGAGGAAAAGGCATAGGGAGACTCAGCTGAGCATTTTACTGCATATGAGCCTTAGAAAAAGTGGATTTTCAGTACTAAAAGGAAAGCTGAATGCATTGGGCTTGCAAGTCTCAGAAAAGCCCTTTTTATTAAGAAAAATAATCCCTTTTTATTGTATTGCAGAATCCCATCATCCCACACAGTTTCCTATCTTGTCCTCTTTATAAGCATTCCCATGAAATTACAACACTGAAAACAATGAACTGCTTTATTGAGGTTAGGATGATAATTTCACCAGAAGAGACAACCAAGGAAGGGTACTGAGTCTCAGGGTAAAGCAGACAGATCCAGTTCCACAGCAAGAGGGACACTGGCTTCTAGGACAGCCTTCAGTGTGGCTCTTTGCAGCCTGGTAGCATGTTGAAAAGACCAGGAATACCAGAAAAAGACAGGATTGCTGTCTCATTACATGCAGTTGGCTGCACATGCAATAGCCTAACACAAGGGAAGAGGGAGTAGCTCCCTCAAGTGCTGTTGACTGTACCAGTGGCACCCAGGCTGCTGGCAATGATGTGTCACACAGCTGCTTCAGAAGACACAGAAAATAGGGCGTCCTTGCTGCCCCCTTACATCCCAAGACAAGCCCTTGCAGGTGACCTGGTTGCAGGTGATCTATCCTATTTGAACACGAACAGATGGGAACTGGTGGCCAGAAGGATTCAGCTGCCTTGAGACTCACTCCTGACTCAGGTGTGACAGACTGTCAAGGATTTAATGTCCCTTCAGAGATACATTGAACACTCCCACTGTCCCTTAATAGCACAGATGGGAAAGCATCTTCTGCCTACCTATATTGCCTTAGGACAGAAGCCAGCAATTCAGACATGAATCAATGCCATCCAATGGGTTTGCTGAATAATTCCAAGGAGCTCCTTTCTTGCTCTATCCACAAGGTCTTCTGCAGGTAGACCTGAAACTGTTCCGTGGCTCATCTCTTAAATGAAGCATTTTTGAGCTGAACATTTGCATGGATGGGGCTCAAGTTTAGCCACTTAAGCCCAGCAACACTGAAGGACATCTATCTGTGAAAGACAGAGTAGACATGGCCCTTTCAATGCCAACTGCAGAAACCCCAAGACTTCAGTGTTTGCAATTTCTATACTACATCTTTTACTTTTGTCCCTGTATGCATCTGAGTGTACCACCCCATCATTTCTGCCATTGTCCAACTTCACTACCCATCCCAAAACTGACCAGGAGCAATGTCAAGCTTTGCTCAAGAGGAGAGGAGAGGAAAGGACAGGACAGGACAGGACAGGACAGGAAAGGAGAGAGTTTCACCTCTTTGTCTTTTTTTACGGATCTGTATTTATTAAAAAAATTTGTATTTTCTCTCATTAATATTATTTGAAACTCAGAAGCCAGAACACTCCACATTAACGCAGCAACAAAGAAAATCTCCAAAAACCAAATCAAACCCAAAACAGAATAAAAATGTGAAGAGCATTAGTTAGTTCAGGGAATAGGAAATATGACACCATTATTCTGAAGGTGTAAAAAACATACAAAAGAATAATGAATGCAAACCCCCAGTTTTTCAGAACTAAAATATGCTTGCTGTTCTAGCATCAGGGAACATGATAGCGTGTTGTAAGATGCTTTGCAAAAGCTCATATTCAGAATATGTACAACACTCACACTGTGGTTTTAAATATGAGATTAATATCAGCATCCTTCTTCAGCGGAAGGTTTCTAATTAAAAATCAGACTGTTAAAGAAAAAATGCAAAGGTAAATAATTATTAAACATTGATCATACAAATCTACAGCTGAACAGGAAGAAATTATGATTTTAAAAATAATTTTAAATCTTATTTTAGTATTTAAGATATTTGTTTCTTTTTACATTTCTTTCATGAAAAATGATAAAAAGATACCTAATCTACTTTCTTAGGTAATCAGTGAACAAAGCTCCTTTTGCACTGTACCCACATAAGCACAGAACCACAAAATCTGTACTATAAAATAAATTCTAATTCCAGGAAACAGAAAATGAAATTGAGGAATTCTGTTAGACCATTTCATTAATTAAACTTGAAACAACCCTGCATCAAAAATGTGGGATCAGGTTTTGGTATGCAGCAGACACAGCTTACCCAACTCTGTCAACTGAGCTGGTAGTAATTGCTAAACGTAATCTCTCCACTTACAATCAGACAAATATTTCTCGTTCAGATGGATGTTAGTTCATATATAGGGCCAGGAATAACTTTGATTTAAGTTCCAGTATCATGAAGAACATTTCCCGTGTGATTTTAGTTTGTTCAGTGAACTAATGATTGTGTTGAAACAAAACCTGCTTCTGCTAAATTGATAAGAACTGTTTTGGTATTTTTCTCCTAACTTTCTCAGTAAAACATTTTAATGAAGCACACAATGTGTCTTGCAATTTCTTACCAGTGTACATCCATCACAAAGCTTTGCTCTGAGGTTTGTGCTCTACTCTGCTGCTTGTTGTGTTGTTGGAGTTCAGGAAATGTCTACTTGAGCAGATCAAAGCATAATTTTGGCTTTCATTGCTTCTCTGTGGTTTCTGGTGCTTATGTTAATCCTACTTAAACTAAGTGGTCAGAGATTTGGGAGATTTGAAATACAAAATAGATTCTAACCTTGAGATGGATTAGGGTTGTCAGATGACACAGAACTGTCATGTAGGACTCACGTTATGAAAACAAGAGCTGAAAATACTGTTATAGCGTAGCTGACAACAGGGATTTATCCTAAAAGAGACATGGATGTGTTTGATTAAAGCAGCTCCTTAGTGAATATGTAGCCTGAATGCCTTGCAAGGTTATTGATTATGTATCTTAAGTCAAAGATACGGTTTTTCCCTAGGAGATTTGGTTTTTTATCCGCTAAACACAATAGTCTTCAAAACATGGATACAGTGTTTCACAAATGCACTTTATTTTGTATGATAAGGAGGGGATTAACTTGCATTATAATTACATATCTATGACTTTTTGTCCAGAAAGCCTGCTTGTCTTGCAGGTTGTTTTTCAGACAATGAAAAACTCATTTACCAGGATCCAATGGGGCAATGTAAGCCTCACAAAGGGGAGATGACACTGGATTTGCTCTTGTTGACTCATTCAGAGGGCAGGGACACCTTGACAGTATGAGCTGTGGGTCTAATTGATGGTTGAATGAGTGATCAGAGGGTGGTTTGTCGACAGATGTTATTGTGCAGCTGGCCAGCAGAGACCATACTCAGGAAAAGTGGTTTGTGAACGTTTCAAAAATATTTCTGGGCCTCTTCTTCTTTTATTTATGAAATTTTTTTCAGTGTTTTTTAACACTGGTTTTTTTGTTTGTTTGTTTGGGTTTTTTTTAATTTGTTTTGTTTTGGGAGTTTTTCTGTCTTTTTTTTTGAGTTTTGCTTTGTTTTCTTTTGTTGTTTTTTTGTTTGTTTGGTTTGTATTTTTTTGTTTTGGTTTTGTTTTTTTGTTTTGTTTTGTTTTTTTTCAAACATTTTGAAACGAAAATGTTTTCCACGAGCAGCAGTTACAAGGTCCTGTTCTTTAGAGCAGAACCCAGTATGATTTTGTCATCAACAAGTAGAAATCTGTATCCAGCACTGACTTAAACCTTTTCTGGAAGCTTGGGCTGTTGTCACTTTCCTTGCAGTCCTTTTCATAAATTACAAGGCATGTGACAGCTAACACAGTGATCCTGATCTTTCCCACCCCCAGTTTGTACTGCAGTGGCACCCATGACCCTGCCAAACCTCACAAACTTGGGACAGGAGAGCAGTTACCCTCCCAAAGACCTTCAGTAGGCAGAACTGTCCCTCCTACAACAGCATTTAACCCATGCCTAGCCTTGGATTCATGGGTTCAGAAAGGGGTAAACTGGGAGAAAGGTAAGGCAAGAAAGGTTTGGCCCTAAATTAGATGTCTCAGTACATATTTGTTATCAGACAAGCAAGCGTTTACCAAGTCTTTCTTTTGCTTTTAAACGTGGTATAGGGAACCACCAAGCTATGCTGGAATGCCCACCTTATCCCTGCTCTTTTTTTGGTGGACTATGAATTCAGTTCTTAGAAGAGAGAACCATTATCTGTGACTGAAGCACATTTTTGTCCAAGTTACTTACTTGTTTCCTGAGAAGTCTAATTCAAGCATAGGTGTTTCTTGATATAAAAAAAAATAGAAACCCATCCAAAAGTGACCTTTTGTACTGGCAGCATTATTACAGTGGAGAGCAAAAATCCATTCTATGCTTTTTTAATCTGGCTTTCCCTTCAGGAAGCAGATCTAATAAAATGCATCAGACCAATATCTGCAGCAGGGGTTCCCATCCTCCTTACCCTCTGCAGTCTTTTTCAGCCCTGCTGCTATTGCATAGCTAGTTTGGGAAGCAGAGGGATAAAGAGGTATCAAAGTAAAGGAAGGAGCTACTAACAGGAACCAAAAGCGCAAACTGCCTAGAATAGAGAATATTTATAATGGTGTTGTCTCCAGTCTACAGACAACAATTATTTATTATTGTAAGTGACCTCTACTCTTGGCAAAGGAACAGCCTGCAGACAAGACAGGGACCCTGAACACACCCCAGTTCTGTACCTGAGGCAGCACATTACCTTTCCCAAACATGGGCACAAGCTCTTCCAGCTCATACTTTCGGATAGCAGCTGCTGTCTGCCCACTGTCCACCTCTAAGAGTGAAGGTAGGGGATGGGCCAAAGCTGGGGACCTCACATTGTCACACCAGAGCTACCACATCACATCTACAGCATGGGAGCACAAGGGCTAAGGAATCACCCTGTGTGGATGGTGTGCACATCACTAGATTTGGCTTAGTTTGGTGGGGGAGCAAAGAACTGAAAAGAAAAAAACAAAGTAAAATACTTCAGAATACATGGGAAATTATTTTAAAATATATTTGTATATATATTCTTACTCTCAAAATACACTTTGAGAATGAATTAGGTAAACATTTTTTTAAAAACTTTTGTCATTCCCTGAGTATTCTTCATTGAAGCTCTCTTTTGGATGCATAAACAGTCAGTTTGAAATATTTCACCTAAAAGTATTTATTCATCCTTAGTTCCTGGTGCAGAATCTGATGGATGAATTATCAAACCATAACAGCTAAGTGGCAATGCTAAAAAGACAACTGCTTTTATTGATCCCACTGTTCTTCTTCTCCAGACTAAGGGAACAAAAATGATTTAAATCATGTTTGCTAACACATTAATATCCTTTAAGCAGCTGTTATAACCTCACGTAGACAAAGAAAATCATATTGGAAAAGATGTAATGCAGTCATGATCAATTAGGCAACAGATTTACAGTCTGAAGGTTCAGGGCCAGACGCTTCCTAATTTAACATAACTCTCACAATTTCACAGAGAAAAGAACACTATAGTAAGAAGTATCAATACAGTGAAACAAATTTATTTGATGATGACAAAGTCCCTTTTATGTCAGCTAAACTGACAATCATGTTAGTCAGAGATGCAGGACCAAAGATAACATTCCTCTGAATATCTGGGCAATCTGTCAATACTTTCAGCCTTAATGTCTCTGCTTTAGAATGTAAACAGTATCAGCTTTCAAATGTGACAGTACTAGACAAATACTAATTTCTGTTCATACACTTGGCAACTAGACCAACAATTAGGGATGTTTTCCAAAGGTCACATAAGTCAGCGACGATTCCTAATGGTCATCTGGAAGAAAAACTAATCCTATGTTATGAGTCAAACCTCATTAAGAATGAACATGATTTGAACTATACATGTGAATAACATTCCCTTTCCCTACATTAGGAAATATGGCAAGAAATTCTTGGAAAAAAGGTGATAATGCACTTTCAGATAATTTATTTACAACGGATTCTTCAAATAGCTTTGCTTATAAGGATTAATTGCTAACTTACTTTGAGGGTGAAAAGTTTGGTAGGAGGTATTAATAATTGCTGAAGCTAAAAATTTATTGTCTTATTCGTGTAATACAGCATGTCTATTTTTAGTTCTTAGTAGAAGAAAAACATTATTTATACTATGATAGATACAAGCAAGCTGTAATTCAGGGTATATTGTAAAATACAAGGCATGGCTCCTTCCTTTAATTTGAGGGCAAGGCTTTCACTGATTTTAGCAGTGTAGGTATAAGTTATAGATGAAAATGGCTTTCCACTGTGAAATTTCATATGATGTTAGGTTTCAGACTTTTTGAATTATCTGTGCAGCTTTTATTTCATGTCTTTTTTTACATTTTTAAAAGGGAGTCTTTGAAGCGTGTACATGGCTGAAATCTTTGTATCTCTCAGCTTGTTTTTGTCATTTGCTATCTTCTAGAATAGGGTGGTTTTGGTTTGTTTTTTTTTTTTTTGTTTGTTTGTTTGGTTTTTTAATGAAAGAGTCTTCCAATCTAATCTTAGCAAAAAAAAAAGTAATAAAAGGGGAGTAAATTAAACTCTACGGTCCACCTTAGGCTGTCACTACCACTAACTTTTCTGTTTCATCTCACCTTTATGTCCTTATTTAGGTATATGGAAACATGCAAGTGTTTTGGTTTTTAAATATTCAGCTGTTATGTGGGCCATCCTGTGGTATGTAATGGATCATCAGTAATTTGTATTTTATGTCTGACTACCTTCCCTTTAGAAATGTTGATTAAAAAGTGGAACATAAATCTCTCTTATGCAATGGGCAGATGATACTGAAATTGAGACAAAAGAAAAATATCAGTGACAATATGTCAGTAGTGGGTTAGATACTTCCGTCAACAAGAAAACACGATTTTGTTTCTACTTGTTAGTATTTTTATATTATAGGCTGGCAAAGAACAAGTTCTACTACTGCAATTTTTACTCCCACTTGAAATATTAATTTTTCATTATGCTCTTTGAGGAACTTCCTTTTTCCTCACAATGGACTGCCATGCAAGATGCAGAAAAACACTTACTCTAGGAAGAAATTTATGATTAGAAGATGTGGGCAGGTTTAAAATCCTAAAGGGAAGCTTTGTGTATTGTAGTGTGTGGACTATTGATCTGTGAAAATAATAAGATACAAAACCTTTTGACAAATCAGTTAAACTAAGAATCATTCAGCTCAACTTCAATTTGCTCTTCCACGCTACTGTAACTGTTCAGGAAAAAAAATCTTCTACTACATGAAGCATAAAAATCAGAAATTTTTCATTCAGAAATGCAGGAAAACCCTCTCAGAAATGTTAAAATAACCTGTAAATAAAAATGGCAACATTTATTTTTTGGAAAACCATCCCATCCTTTATGATATAAACATATTTTATTGAAAATCATGTTTCAATTCAAGTTTGTCAAGATATTTTTGATTGTATTATAATCTGAATGCTGAATAACCTTAGCAAATCAGGAACATATGTATGGCATTCAATATGTACAATAGCTATAAAGAGAGAATAGAAATTCTTTTGAACAATTCATATCTATAAAATAATACAATATATGAGATATACAAACATAAATATGAAAGTAGTATTTGAAGCAATTTGTATTTTTGATAGAAACATTTAAACTAATTTTAAATAAATTAGTTTAAATGATACCTTTATTTTTATTTGTATATAGCACACATTATATTCTTATCTATAACTTTGTATGCAGGAATTAGTCATGAGAATACCTCTTTTTTATATAGATACCATAATATTGCCTTATTTTTGGATCTCATCCAACATAATAAGCATTTTTTTCACATGTTGTCTTCTTGGTTTTTCAGCTCAGTGTTTTAATGGATACAAATGTGGCATTAATAGCTCACAAATGATTAATGGATAATATTTCAAGATATAAATAACAAAAGCTATTAAAAAAGCCATGATAGATTGTCTTTTTCATAAATGAAACCACTTTTGCTTTATGCACTATGCATTACCAATTAACAAGGTTATTGTACATTGGGAAAAAATTGATACAAACTAACGTATATCAGAAAAAATCAACTGAAATAATACAATTGACAATAAGAACCTATTTGAAAGCATTTTAAAACACACAGAGGATTCCATACGGAAGGGTTGATAAATCTAATTTGATGATATGAACCTTACTGACATTAGAATTAAGTCAATAAACAAACTGCAAGGATTTTAGGAAAAACTATTGACTCTGAAGTTGTGAAGTCTCTGGATTCTCTTTGTTTTATCCTGAAGGATGCAGTGAAGGGCATTGCTGAAGGGATCAAATCACTCTCTCAGTTCTAAGCAATCCTTGGCCATCTTACATCAAGTCTGGGCCTGCCTGGTAGAGTCATAGCCAATTTCTTTATTGTAAAAACAAGTCAGAATAAGGCTCATAAAATTCTGACATCCTCAAGAAGCTCTCAAAGTTGAAGTTAAAAGGAAGATTTCAGCAAATAAGTGCTGTGAGCTATTCTATACCTTTGAATTTGCTCAACACTGTAAGTCACTATGCCTTATGACTGGTGTCTGGGTAACGGGACAATTAGTTACACACAGTTTCCCAAATAGTTTTATATAGTAAGAAAGTCTGATACATAGATAGAAAGTTACTGTTATTCTTTGAGCCATACACAGGTAGTGAGAGTCACCCATGGATTGCTAGAAGTGTTGCGCTGCCATTATATGAGCTGTGTGCTCCCATGGGCAGGCAAGCCAAACATGTTTTGGGCTCTGACCCTGAAAAAAATGCCCAGTCATCCCGTAATTTGCTTGATGCAAATTAGCTGACAAATGTCATAAGGGTGAGAGGAAGCAGCAATGGCAGGTGGCTTCTAGGAAGGGATTTACATGGAAAATGCAAATTGGTGCATGTCAGTGAATTTAAAGGCAAGAAGTTTCTTTCCTTTTTGAGGTGGTGTAGTTATCCCACTGAAACTAAGGTAGCTTGCCTTCCCAAACTGCCCCTTCATTAAGAGGCCTCCTTGCCTTGTTCAGAGGTTGAAAGTGATGCCCTTCATACTAAACCACCAGTTCTTGGCAGGGCTTTAAGGAAGAGACTGACAATCTGGTCATCCAGGTGAGGATGGATGTATGATTCCCAGCCTTTCCTTCTCTCTTGGCATCCTTCCAGAGCAAACCAAGATGTGTGGGGGCTGCAACTGGGTTAGATCCACTGTGGTCCAAGTGAGGGGGCAAGTCATATTTGCCAGATGCCCAGCTTAAAAAGGCACATCATTTCTTCCCTGCTGAGTGTCAGCCCAAACTGGGACACTGTTCCTGAAGAAGGGGGGATTTGCAGATACTAGTTTCTCCAATGCTTTACACAGTGGGGCCCTAGAGCTCTGTGAAAGCTAGTAGTGTTCTGGTCCCTTAAATCCTTCATGATTTAGATGTGTTTTGTTGCTTTGCTTTCAAAAATGTAGCAACCTGATACTTCTGTGGTGGATTGTACAGCTAAAAACTCTCCCTAGCTTTTGATGAATGATCTTCTTTATAGCCATTTCCTCATCTTTTGATGAAAGCTTTCATGAGAATAGATAAATATTGCACTATTTCATTTTCTTGACACAATCTTTGTTACATGAATGAGGCAGTAACTTTTAGTGTCTTGTGCCTCCTGTGAATTATAGAAATCTGCTGTTAAGTTTCTGACCTTTTCAGTGGGCTGTGTTTCTAATAGAGGCCATTCCACTCTATTTTATCAGCTTCACTTAATTTGTGGGCAAGGGACATGTTCAAGTGCAAACAATTGAAAGTACTTACTCTTTTGTGCTTACAGGATGGTATTTCATGAGTGATATTCAGCATTAACAGCCTGATGCTTTAGCGGATGGGAAAATAGAAGATCCCAAAAGCAGAACTGTATTCCCACAGCAACAACAGGACGCTGCACATACCTACTGTAAGTCTGTTAATAAGCTGACACAGGTAATCTGGCCCTCCTTTCTGGATGAAAACACAAATATATCCAAATGTCTTCTCATAGAAATATAACCCATGCTTGCATTATACTTGTGTATCTTTAAATAACAACAGCAACAACATAAATAACAAACAACACAGTTTTAAGACCTAGTCCTCAGAGTCCCTTACCTTAACCAAAGAATGACATTACTGATTTAAAGGAGTAACTTCAAAAATGACAAGTGTTTTTCTCGAGAATCATGCCCTTAAAACAATATTAATTAAGGGCTTAATTTAGTGTAGTTTTCTCAGATCTAAACCTGAAACACAAGCTGAGACAGAAAATACTGGATGGTGATCCTCAGATTTGAGTCTCATAGTTTGTATTTCAACATGGATTGGGGGCTGAACCAGCTGATCTCCAGAGTTCCCTTTCAACCCCAAGCATTCTGTCATTCTGTGAAAGCTCTTCCCTAACACTAAAAAGAATTTCCTATATATTGATTGTCATTAGAATAGGGATTAATGTTAACAATTGAAGTGCTAATAAACTAATAATTTAATTAATTCAAAGTGCTTTTGCCTTTTTGCTTGAAATAATTAAATTCATCATTTAACAGAAGTTCAATTCATGTTGAATATAAGATATGAGGTTTAGAGATTCAGAGGTGGTTCATATTCATAAACACTAGAGTAAATAGTAGCTAAACTACCAGAAACCACAGCCTGGGGCTTCTTATCCTCTTCAGCATGTGTTTGATAAGAGTTTGCGCAGAGAAATTCACCTACCTCCTAAAACAAGCCATGGCACAGACAAGTGAGCTCATAATTTTTAATTCTAATTGTAGAACTTAGCACTTGAAATCAACCGCTCACCCAAAAACAACCTCTGTGTTGCCTATTTATTTTTAGCCACTGCACAATTAACACCCCATTAAATATTACACCTGCAGTGCTTTTTCCTTTCAGTCTATTGCTGGGTCTCAGTCTCTGTGCATATTAAACAAGTATACTCCAGAATCTCTTTTATCTTTTTCTTTTTTTCCTTATTGAATTTTTTGGTAACAGTTATTGACAACTGTCTAAGGCTAAAGACTACACTTTATTTTCAAAATGGGTGCTAGAAAAGAACAAGCATACAACAATATTGTGCTTGGTGTTTTTTCCCTTCAGATATCTATGGATAGACAGGCTAGACCTGTATTAGTGTATCCTTTCTGGATTTTTCTTCAATAAAATACAGGTAATATTTTTTGGCACTGATTCTTGGTTTTCCATAGGAAATCTAAAGCATTAGCAATCTTACCCTGTGTTGTTACCTTCACGCGGCTCTTCTGAGGTTAATCCCACAGAGGTGGAATGTAGGTTTATGCACAGTACTACCCCATATACAGCTCAAGCATTTATTTAGATAACCCACCACATACTCTACTTTCTCAATTCTCTTTCATCCCTCTTTCTGATCACTGCCACTGAAACACAATTTTTTATAATTTCTGAGCTGTCAAGCTTGCAATTTTTTCTGAGTTCCCCCCAACACCTCTACTCTCCCTTTCTCTGGGGACATTCCTTCTGGGGACCCCACATAGGGCAGATGGGCTCCCACTTCCCTTGCAGAAAAGTCCACTGTAGCATTTTCAGACCAGCCTTGAGCTGGAACTGAACCTGCTTTGCTTTCATGAAGAGGCTTCCAGTACCTGGTTAGACTCTGTCCTGCTTGCACTCAGGGCAGGGCAGATCTAAATAGGTTCTGTTTCCTTCTGACCTGGAGACAGAGTAAGCTGTGGCTAGTGCACCACTCAGCTTGGCTAATGAATCCATCCAGGGCTGTCAGACTGGCCAGGGATGTGAAGGAGTTTGGCTGGGAGGGCACATGGGTAGAGTGCCTACATCAGCCTGCTGAAGCCCATGTAAACACACATTCAGTAAAACCCATCTGGAGGGAAAAACATATTGGACATTTATTTAAAGGTTGTTGAACCAAGCTCTGCGTCCACAGAGTTAGCCACTAATATTGTTTCCCCAGTCTACAGCTTTAGGAAAGACCTTTACAGGAAAATTTACTGCACACATGCTTTAATTCCTTGTAAACCAAAAGCAAACAGTTTAATCCTTGTTGGCATTACTTGTGCTTTATTTGTCAGAGGGAAACAGAGAGGTGCAATTAACTGTCATATTTTGCATGGACAATTGGCTCACAGAGAAATAAAATAAATAAGGGAGAATGAAACTTAAGGCCTAGTGGTGCCCCCATAACACATTTGTTTTTAATTTGAATGATGTCTTATTTCACAAGAGTCTCCCAGTAGGGTCTTAAAAGAGAGAGGTCTTTCAATTCTGTCACCAACCCTCTCTTTCCCCCTCACTTAAGTAACTTCAATCTGAACTTCACAGATTACATTTGAATTTGCTTACACATTATTGTAATGAAGGAAGGGAAACAAATCATACCTCTTCCATAAGTCTGCCAGAAGTTTTTTTCCTCAAACATCAAAATCCCCTATTTTCTACACACCAGATGGCAATGTCTTCAGACAACTTTCAGCCTTACAATGACAGAGCAATGTGCTGTTACATGCACCCCTGATTTAAATCCCAAACAGCCTGGGTTTTATTCAGATTACCAGAAAGGGATGTTCCAATACAGAAACAGCCAGACAACTGCCTCACATCTTTAAATCTGGAGACTGTTACAACATATGGTACAGCCAGTTTGGACTGCTGCTGGGAGAGGTGGCCAAGCTCCTAGTTCTCTGCAGAGAGTTCTTACACCAGGCAGCTATAAATAAGACAATAAATTTTTACTGTATTTATGTAAAAAGTAGGAAAAATGTATCATCTCATCATTAGACTTATATTCAGACCCAATTATCAATGTCAAAAATGAGTATTAAGAAGCTTTCATGAATCTGTGCGTTTGTCAGGCATGAGGAAACAAAAGGTGCAGGTAAAAGAGGAAGAGAAACTTTCATATTTCTGAACTTGATTGAGTGCATTATGAACATCACAGCAGGTTCCCTCAAGCAAGGCATGACTCACCTAACTTGCCCACACCTACTGCCTCTCCCCTGCATAACATTAAATAAGCATTTGAAAAAGTACCTAATTACTAACACAAATTCAATTCATCATATAGAAGAGTGAAAAGAAATATCAACCTTTTTAAGCTTTTGTGTTTCTTCCTCCAGCTCCCACGACCTCTTTTTCTGGTTCTTAATTTGAATAGATTTGCATTCGGAGTCCTTTCAAGAAAGACAAATTGAATTAAGTGCCCACATCTGATTGGCATTCATCATACCAGTTTAAAAACTGCCACAAAAGACTTTGAAGAAATCAGAACATCTGATTCTCTTTTGACACCTTGGTTTCTTTTTTTACTATCTTTTCCTCATGTTCCACTGAAAGACTTTCTCCTCTTGATTTCTGGCTTGTGTTTCACCATCTCCTGCTACTGTCTCTTCTGTTCTGGGCTCCCAGTAATGATTTTTAAATTTCTGGTTTGATTTGGCTATATAAGTCTTCATCATATAACTATCTATAACTGTTTACTACTAAGTTATATAACTTATTCTCTTATTATCCCTTCTGTTAAATGTAGGTCTCAATTTTTGTATGTCCAAAGTTTGGGAGCTTGTCACATGTTTTTAAGACAGAAGTGTTCTCTTTTTGATAGCAGAGGCAAATGTGCTGCCTGTTTTGCAGACAAAGTGGGAATTAGAAGCATCTGTAGATGTGGAGACCAGAGTCTGATCTCAAGGCCACTAACAGATTACTGCAAATAGTGAGCACTTGATGAACACTGGGTAGAAGGAGATGACAAGACAAACTGGACACTCCAGAAAAGCTCAGAGAAAACTACTGGTAGGAATATACCACCCTGACTTTAGAGTTTACCACTTCTAACTTTAGAATCCTTGATGAAGAAGACAAATAACCTGGAGAAACTGTAATGTCAGAGCACATATCCAAGGAAGGGGAAATCCTGTTTAACTTGTGTGGATAAGGTATTTGGGACACCAAAACTAAAATAAGATGGCGATGTGTTAGGGTGGGATGAGCACTTACTTCCCCATTCTGTTATCCAAGGCACCAGTCATTGGGAGTAATGAGGCTGAGGGGAACAGCATCACAGGCTATCCCTCTCACCTTCCCCAAAAGGAAAGGCATTTTAATACTTTCATTAATACATGTTTAATACATTCATTAATACGAGAACCACCTGAATTTCCTGTCCTTCACATGCCCCCTACACAACCACCCCCATCCCTATGCCTTCTTTTGCCATCAGAGATTTCTAAAAAGTCTTCAGTTTAGAAGACACAGCTGTTTCCTGTGGAGGAACACACACGTGAAATAAATTAGAAAAAAATATGACTTCAGGAGTAAGAATCTTCAAAAGACGTCTCAATTACTTCTTTAGTGAAGAAAGCAAAGGGAATAGTGTGAAGAAAATAAAGTGAATTAAAATGAGGAAATCAAAGAGAAACCAGCCTAGTGGAATCCCTGCGGTCTTTCTTTACTTGTTTGTTATTACTTCTTAACAAGTGTATTTGAACCATTTCTGTCTATTGTAATTCTTCAACAACATTCCATTAGGATGTGAGAAACCATCCATTTAGGCATGAAGAATATGTTTCATTTCATTTCATTTCATTATTTAGTACATTTGGAAGAGATTTATCACAATTAATCTCAAGAGGAAGAAAACGAATTAGATACCTTTGGTGTAAATCAGCTTTGTAGATGATGAACTCAACAGTTTTGTCTGGCTAATTACAAAGGCAAGTTTGCCACAACATGTGTCCCGCTCTCTAAAACCTATGTTTGAAGCCCTATTCCTCTTCAGTACTTTAAATTGAAACATGTACTTAATTTTAAGTGTCCAATTTCTGAAGCGTGAACTTCAGCATTGCTTAGAAGGATGACAGATTTAGGTATGTTGAAGTGCCTTTCTGATGTCTAATTTTTTAATTTTATAGTAGCCATCATTCTACCCTCCAACCACATGCGGTTTGTTATAGTCTGAAGGTCTGACTCTTTATATTTCTTTAAAGTTTTTCTTTAATCCGACTTTTTGCAGCTTCTAAGGACACAGTTTGAGTGTCTTTGCTTGCGCCAGAGTCCCCAGTTCATGCAGACACGGCCTATATCCTTCCAGGGCCCCCACCACAAGACATAATTTGCAGCTCATTTGCATCATTTGCAGTGATGTTGCATGACTGCATCCATCTTGAAAGTAGTGCTGGCACTTTGAGCCCAGTTTGGCTGCCAGGTAAGTGAAAACAGTGTAAACACTCACAGCATGCTCACTTATGCCTGATCTTAATGAAATAGAGTAAGTATTTCATACTGATGGCAGATCTGAAAGTACAGTTTGGTTTAGTTACAGGAACCAGTACCTAAATCATGGATTATGCATGCTACTCATTTTAAATGAGGCTTAAAATGGTGCGAACTCCACACTTCAGTTCCTCAGCAGATGTTGAGACAAAGAAGTCCATGAAATTATGTTACATTTACACTGACCAGGGATTAAATCTGAATCCTTCTTAAGATACAGCACTGGCACCTTTCTTTCCTAGTGCTTGGGAGGCTAGGGCTGTTCTCCAGACTAAAGGCCATTTTCATTAATTTTATATTATCCTGCAATGGGATGAAATATTATGAACAATAAAAGTGATTTTTTTCTTAGCTTCAATTTCATCCCAAAAGGACATTTACTGCAATAAATAATGTGACATACAGCTGGCTTGATCAAAGGTAATCAGTTTTTGATATTAAAGTTACAACAAAATTCTTCCTTCCCTGTCTATAACACATTTTACAGGGAATTTCCTTTATTTACCCCTTGCCAAATAAAAAACTTTCTATGTTATGAAAAGGTTTTGCCTTATTCTTCCTCTTCTCATCCACCCCACTAATTGGAACTGAAGCTGCAGGGTAGGCCAGAATGGCTGCTTAACAGATTGACCAGTGGCCAACTTTTATCTGGAACAAAAACCTTTACTAACAACCTGATTGTAGTAATTGTGATTATAATTCCTTCGAACCAGTACACCCTTCCAAAATGCAGGATCCCAATTTTAATTAAAAATAACTTAAACAATGTCTAAATTGGCCAGATAAACTGAATCCCTAATGTGAAGTGTTCTTTGTGGTTAATGAACCATTCCCCTGACAGTAAAAGCTTGGTACAAAATCACTGGTGTTCATAATGTGGTCCAATAATAACACTGTTCATTATTATTATGATTATTTCTTGCTACAGTACAGCTTAAGGGGAAAAATGATTCATTAATAAATTCCTATTATTTTTTCTAATTCTGATAATTACTGCCTTTCTATTTTGTACCAGCATGATGTCTGGATTCAAAGGTTAAGCAATCAGCCCTAAATATCTGGTGGGCCTGCTGCACACCTCAGGATATTGTATCCATGGAAATTTAAGAATGACACAGAGTTGTTCTATCAGTCCCTGAGGTTTTCTGCATGAAATATGGACTCAGTTTATGATATATTACATCAAAGCTGATGCTAGAACTTTGTAGTTTTCACTCCTGGGAGAAGTATTAATGCAAAAGGCTTGAAAATAATATGGAGAAATGAGAGAAAAGGAACATTTTTTCCTCTGGAGATATTGAGCTTTTCATAGAATCATAGAATAGTTTAGGCTGAAAAAGACCTTTAGGATCATCGAGTCACTGTCCAGTTCACCACTAGACCATGTCCTTAAGTGTTACAACTACAAGTCTTTTAAATACCTTCAGGGATGGTGACTCTTGCCCTTCCTCGGGCAGCTTATTCCAATGCTTGACAATCCTATCAGTGAATAACAGTTTTTTAATTTTCAATCTAAACCTCCACTGGTGCAGCTTGAGGCCATATCCTAATATCCTATCACTTGTTACTTGGGAGAAGAGACAGTCCCCCACCTGGCTACAACATGCTTTCAGGTAGACGTAGAGTGATGAGGTCCCCCCTGAGCCTCCTTCTTCCAGGTCAAACAACCTCAGACACTGGGCTAACTATAAATGTGATTTTAGCCATGGGCAAGTATGCATGTAAGCACTAAAGTATGTGATTAAAATAAATCTTTAAATTGCTTGTGCAATAACTTTACCAGCAGACTTCCTTATGCTGAATATAAACAGTAGGAGGCAGGATTGCTGAAAAGAACACTATATAGAATAGAATCCTCCTTTATTTCACTTTTGATCAAGTTAATTAGCTGGCTTGATTATCAAACTGCCTTAAATTTAGGGATCTTTTGAAATGTAATGTGCTTTGAATGGACACATACACAAAGCACCACACCTTGCTGAGTCTTTACAGTGCAGTGAAAGTAAAGCAGTTTGTGGTTATAGACAGTATTTCCAAAAGGATAAATCAGATCTCATCTACTACTGAAAAGATAGAGCACAGGTAAAAATGGACAAACTGCTTCAGACTAAGGGACCTTCTTACCTAAGGATTTGTCCGCAATAGCAGCCAACAGTGAATGCCTACAGTGACACCTTGACAATTTGCTAGCCCTCTGTACAATCTACAATTTTTAGTTTGCAAAATAATATGCATATCTCCTCCCAAAATCTTTTATCTAACAACTCTGTTAGACAAGGTTTCTCCCACTGTTATGAAGCATGAAGTACCCTGGTTAGAAGCTTAGTCTGGATTGTCCAGAAAAAGCATTCACTTGCAAAGCTGCCACATGAAAAAAACATACACAACTGCCTGTATTTACTTCAGCAACTCCCTAATCTCATGGATGATATGTTTTAGAGATTCTTAGGGGTATAAAGAATTGCCTTCTATGGCAGAAAACCTATTGATGGTTGCATGAAAATATAACATAAAGCTGAGTAAAAGTAAAGTGTGGCTGTGTGAGTTCAGCTGTGAAATCAGGAAGCTGCCTAGGTCCAGGTAACAGCTCTAACTCTCTCATATATGCCATTGGCTATCACCACATGCTTTATATAAACCAAGATATTGGCAAGAGAGAGCTCTAAAAGTAATTAGCTTCTATTTCAGAAATAATATAGAGCAGAACACTGGCCTGGACTGGAGTGCTGAGCGTCTTCAACTTCTTCGGCTTCAGCTGGGAGACAAGGAAGCATAGCGCTGGCAGGCAGCCAGCGCAAGGTCTTCATCTGAAGCAACCTGTGTAAATGCAGGGCAAGATAGGCTGTGACTTTCAACTTCAAGACATTAACCAGTATAGATGGATCAGTATTTATACTAACTGTGGGCCTGAGGCTTAATATTGAAATCCTTAAGATAAATTCTTACAAATTAAATAGTGAAATATGACAGACACATAAAACCTTCCATGGACATAAAACAATTTAAAAAAAATCTTGATCTGATATCATTAACATCATGATTTGGAGCAACTTGACAGGATAATTGAAACTGGCTTGTCACACCTCTTTAGACTATTGTCTCTAAACCTGCAAAATCCTACTCAACACCAGTGAGGCATCCCAGGCTACATCTGTGCAAGATTGCACAGACAATAAGTTCTCTTTCAAACCTCTCCCTGCCTCAAAATGCTGGACCCAGGTTTAGATCCCAGCTCCAGACCTACAGACATAGGCACACAACTTGTTGCAGCACTGCTCGGTCAATGATATTACTTCTGAGAGTGGAAATTCTTCTGTAATGTTAGCTTGTCATGCTGATTAAAGCCAATGTCTGAATGTCTGATGTTCTTACCTAATGCAGAATGGATTGCATTATTGCTGCCTCTGGAGTCTGCTGAGAAGATAATGAGCAATAATGCTCAATAATGAGCAATGTCAGATCAGAAATCAGAAGAGGATAGAGGAATACTGAGTTTTCGAGATGGATACTTGGATAGAGAATAGAAGGTGAAAGATATTTTATAAAAACTGCCATAAGAAAACATTGAAGTGGATGCTTTACTGATGCCAGTCCCTCAGTTTTCCATTTCTGCACCAGGGACTAGATCACAACCAAAGGACTTTTAATTCCCTTTCTCTAGAAAGGGAATGTAAGCAGTAAGAGATTAACTTCCTAATGTGACAGAAGCTCAGCCTAGGAATCTGAACACTCAGCTTAATGTCTTAACTACTAAGGTTATTTTCCTCAGAGACCTCTAAACTGCATTAGAGTCCAAATGGTGGTCTTTTCTTTGGCATTCCTTTCAGTAAAATGCCATAATTTGGTGATATAATTCCAGGTGGGAAGCTCTTTCTTTTTCATTTTTTTTTTTGTCAGAAATAACACAAAATCTTGTATATCCTCACCAACTTCATAAACATCTGTCCCAGTAGTAGCCTGCAGAATAAGTAAAATCCTTCTTCCAGCATACATATTTCCAATATTTTGCCTGTCCTCTATCACTGTGACCAAGACAAAAAAAACAAAAGAAATAAGCCTCATAAATTCTAGATATCACTATGATGTGCTAGGGGGCAACTCCTTCCACCAGCAGCATTGTGTCTCCGCACCTCTCTAACACTGTGGTAGCCAGAGCAACTGTTGAAGTATTGTTTTGGTCTTCTTTGGAGAGATGAAAAAGTCCAACTGGATCCACCTGATCTATCTGGCAGAGTCAGGACTCCATTGCTGCTTCTTTGAAAGATATTAACATGTTTTCACTGTACCAAGACATAGTAGCAATGTAATGCCAGTGCATTAAACTTAATTTGAGTCTCAATTTAATCCACAACTCCTCTTGCCTTATTGAGACTTCAGGATTCAATTCTTTTCCTTATTTTGTTAAAGCAAGTGCAATGTTATTGCCATTATAAGTGCAAAGCCCATACATTGATCTTTCCTAGCTCTATTTAAGTTAATGGAAAACTTACTATTAACTCTGTTTGGAATTCACTCAAACTCTGTGAAGAGAAATGAATTCTTCTCCACCTTCAATTTTTTTAAAAATACTATAATATGTTCAGGGCAGAGGCACATGCTCATTTTTTCTGATCATATATTCATTGCCTGTAAAACCCAAAGCTTATTGGTGAACCTTAATATAGACTCAGTAGTTCACAAATAAGTCTGTAAAATGGCCTATACATTTGTCTTTGCTTGATGGTAAATGTTTATGCCAGCGGCATTGTAAATACAATTTCAGTGGGTAACTAAGGAACACATAGCGTGCATTAGAACTAATAACTTATGACTTGTTATTTGAATACTACTGTTAGGGCACATTTTAGACATAATTATGTCTAACAATTTCCTACAATTCAGTACAGTGTTTTTCTGTAATAGAGTCTCTTATCTCACAGTTGCCTGGAGGGAAAAGTTTTGAGGGGAGAACACTTGAAAGCAAGGCTTGTAGAAGCATGTTCTCGCAAGTGTGTGCTGGTTTTGGCTGGAGTAGGTTGATTTTCTTCACAGTAGCATCTATGGGGCTGTGTTTTGGATTTGGGCTGGAAACAGTTTCGATAATAGAAGAGCAAGAAATGTTTCAGTCACTGCTGAGCAGTGCTCACAGAGAGTCAAGGCCTTTTCTACTCCTCACACCACCCCACTGGTGAGGAGGCTGTGGGGCACAAGAAGTTGGGAGGAGACATGGCTGGAACAGCTGACTCCAACTGACCAAGGGATATTCCACACCACACGGCACCATGCTTAGGATAAAAAGGTAGAGGAGAAGAAGGAAGTGGGTCAGTGTTGTGGTGTTTGTCTTTCCAAGTCATCATTACTTGTGATGGAGCCCTGCTGTCCTGGGGAGGGCTGAACACCAGCCTGTCCATGGAAAGCAGTGAATTAATTCCTTGTTTTGCTTTGGTTGCTTGTGTGGCTTTTGTTCTACCTATTAACCTGTCTTCAACCCAGGAGTTTTTTCACCTTCACTCTTCTGATTCTCTCCCCCATCGCACCAGGGTGAGGGATGAATAAGCAGCTGTGTGGGGCTGAGTTGTCAGCTGAGGTTAGAACACCACAAGGAATGCCATTTTGCCTTATTTTCCAGTGTATATGTGAAATGTGGATAAAATTCAACAGGGGTATGGGTGGTAGAAGCAGCTTTAACAAAATAAAAGGTGATTTTCTTCTGACAGTCAAATATCACATTTTGCAAGGAATGGATTTTTATCTACACTGACATCTGACTACAACAAAGAAATCTGATCAAACTTCAGAAATGAAAAGCAGAAGTATGTGTATCCCTAGGGTCAGACAGGGAAAACAACATGTAAGGTGTTAGGTGGGAGTAAAATGTGTAGGATATTCTGGTAATATCAATCTCAAGAGCTGCAATAGGAGAAGCAGCAAATCTTTATCGACAGTGCATTAAAGGTTAATATTTAAATCTGCCCACTGCTCACTGCCAAGCTGATGGGATGTAGCACTAAAATGCCTCCATTTCTTTCTGCCCTTGGGACATAGCAACCAACATGAATTCTTCGCTTGGCATATAAGAACCATGAAGGCTGTTGCACAGCAGAATATTGTCCATAAACACTGAGAGCCTGACATGATGATAAGGCATCTTACATCTGACTATACCATCAGACTCACTCAGATGAGTGTGTAAACAGAGAAAGATTGCAAAGACTTTAGAATAAAAAAGAAATTCCATGGGAACCAGAGATGAACTTTAGCCACATAATAAGGGTTTTACTCCTTTTGCAAAAATCATAGTACTATTTTCACCTTGTACCTTGATAAAGGGTCTCATATAATCCAAATGTAATGATAATTTAATCTAGGTGATGATGTTTCAGTCTCTTAATTGATATTCCACACTAAGATGGTGATGGTAAAGGAGAATTACTAACATTTTATTCATTGAAATGGATGAGAAAAGAAAAAAAAAGCATATGAATAATGCTGCAAGAGTGAACAAGCAATGCAGAGGGACGGCTGAAACAGAAAACATAGCTATAGACTGTCACAGCACCAGACTGAAAAAGCAAATTTGGATTATGCTACACAACACTTTCAAAATGAAACTTTTTAGAACAAAACTGGTTTGGTTTCTTTTTTTCATCCTTGTGCACTGCTTCATTGCAGTCATGACTGAAAAAAGAAATGCTGGCAAAGCCACAGCAGGACATTTGTACTTGTGGCTAAACCTGTTTCTTGCAGAAAAACTAAGTTTCAGTTATCTGAGGTTATTTTGTACACATGCTGAAGTATGGCTAAATATCTGAATCAATATACATTTAAATATTTTTATTCTTTAATAAACATCCATTTTGACATTTTCAAAACTAAGTGTTTTGATATTCTATTTTTAAACAATATTGTTTTAAAACTGTTTGAATTCAAAACTATAAGAAGGAGAAAAAAGACAAAACCTAAAACATATAAAGAATTTTGAGATGGACAAAGTAATTATATTGATGAATTTGTAATTATTTTGTTTTAATCAACTTTTATCACTTGTCCCAGAAGTTTAAATTCTGATATGTTTAGTTCTGTATTATTAAACCATCTTCCCAAACATGGCTATGTCAAAGGGCTGTATGCTTTACACTATGCAATTGTGTGTGAAAAGAGATTGCAATTTGAATGAGAAAATAAAAAAGAACAAATTGTGACTACTTATGACGCTCTGCTTACAGACAGTCAACAGAAATTGGACTCCAGATCTCTAGTCTTGAATAATTTTCACTGTGAAATAGAAGTTTTATTTCAGGATATCCAAGTGCTCATGGTTCTAAAATGCTATAACCCTTGGGGATTAAACCAACAAGAAAAGAGTAAGGGAAAGAAGATTAAAAGTTAAGAACACTTTGATTATTTCTTTGTGATCAGATGGAAATTGCCCTGTACTGAATGCATATACTTTACTTGTAATGGTCTTTCAGAAATTTAAAAACTCCAGACTTAATTTAACTTGTATTTCTGCTGTAGAGATGTTCTTAAGACACCTTTTCATTTTTTGCTAAGGGGAGAGAATTCTGTGGAATGCCACCTGACTGGAGTGTCCCTCTCATGCGATGTGTTCATTTAATTGTGATGAAGAGTTCCTACTCAATGATGTTCATCAGCAGAGCATAGTTAAGTTAGGACCTTTCTACTCATTTCTTGGGTAGGCAAACCTCCAAAAGAAAGACAGAAGTGAATAGCCTAAGGTCACTATCACAATAATGATAGTCCTTTCCAGTCTATTTGACTAGACCACAATACAGAAATTTTTAGGCTGAAGACTCAGCATATTTTTCTGTATGCCTCTTCCCCCAAGGGGACGTGAAGCAATAAGAGTTGAAATTGATATCACAATGAGTAATATATACTGCAGAGAAGAAATCCATCATATAGTAGATGAGGAAAAGCAGTTTCCCCCACCTTTACCTCTCTGACGATCCTATTATCTTTGTATTTGTATTATTTGTGTAATATAGACATCATTTTTCTTTGCCACAGGTATTTATTATTGACTATGATGAGCCTATCCCTTGGCTAATGAGCTTCTATTTTGTGAAGTAAATGGAAAACCTTTGTTGTATCATAAAGTCGGTCTCTGATCCAGAGCATGGAGACTCAGAAAACCTACCCTGAGAAATGTGACATGTAGAAAACATGTGAATTTGGACACTGATACAGAAAACAGATTTTTCAGTGTGTGCAGCACCTTATTCCCAAACACACCTGGCAGCTTATGGTGTACACTGAGCTTCCCCTGACAGACTTCAGGCAGTCAAGAAACAAGCTAGACAGAAGGAAGGGTAGGGTAGAAGGAGACATATGAAAGGGAGTATCTTTCAGTGGAAGTATCAAAACAATCCACAAGATCCGCAGATTGCTGTTGTCTATAAATGCTGAAGGACTGGTAGCTTCTAGAATGAATAACGAGCTTTCGATTTTTTTTATGTTTGCACCTCTAGTCTCAATCTAAGATGGTCCTTACTTGGAACTATTACAAAAGCAGTATTGCCTCATGAAACCGGTTATTTCCACCAGTTTTCTAGTGACCAGATATCCTTCATAATAGGATTTATTGCTCTATCATGATGAGGAGTAAAAGGGCAAAAAACCAGCAGTTTTCTTCAATATGTGTCTTTTCTGCTGGGCTGTGTTGTTGGGCAATAGCATTGTGGAGTGCTGAGTAGCTATCTTGTCATTGTGTGTGGTGGTGCAGCAGCAGCAGTAGCTGCAGGTGTGAACTAAAGTAGTTGGTCTGGGTCAGGGAAAAGGCCCTGCTGCGAAGAGGTTCACCTCCTGGAAACCCACTTTTTGCAAAGCTTCCATGTATAGCACCAGGAGCTGGTGCTATACAAAAGGTTTATTAAGGGATAATATTACAGTCATGCTCCAGGACTCAGGTACCAGAAACATCCTGTATGTCATAAGGATAAAAGTTGAACATCAATTTTTTGAGGAAGAGGAAACAAAATGTCTAAACTAACCAGAGGAGATGAAATGGCACTAGTCTGTTTCTGAAAAAAAAATCACTGATCTCTAGATATTACTGGTCTCTCCAATTTAGAAATGAGTGTTTCACACTATCTTCAGGATGCACCTGATTGCACTAAATAACATAGTGCTTCCGAAACCTAAGGGATCAACTTCTCTGTGCACTGGTCTATTCACATGCTGAAGAAAGTATTTCCAATATTGAGAGAAATGAGGGAATTTTCCCTTCCAGGGAAGACAAGCAAGGACACAATCTGCAAGTGTGAAATGTGATACAGAATAAAATTGAAAACCAATAGAGGAGAGCAATCATCCTATGCAATTCTTTGATTTTAAGCATCAGCAAGCAGTGAAGAAGCTTGCATTTACTAAAAAGTACCATTCCAGGTTTGAGAGATATGTGCCAGTTACTCCATGGGCCTCATTTGACAGGGACTTTTGCATAAGGAGGACCATGAAGACCAAGAAAAGAAAACATGAACTTTGACACCACAAAATTTGATTGTAAGGAAGATGAACGTCTCCTGCCAAAAGGACAAAACCAAAGTAATGAAACAAGGATTTGATTGACAGGCATGTTGATTGACAAGAATATTACCCTTGCTCTGTTATAGGGTGTTCATCTACAGTCTTTTAAAGTGTAAAGGAAAGACATTTCAGTGAGATTCAGGACATTATGAGCTTGGGGATGCAAAACTGCAACATCTAAACTTAAAAAGTCATTAGGACAAGAAATAATCTATTCAGTGATGAAGTGATTAAAAAGTTATTCAACTTTAATAGGAGGAAAACCAGCAAAGTCATAGTTGTTTGGTTTTTTTTTTTTTCATTTATGAAGATCTAAACACTGGGACTGAGCAGGGATGTAGAAGCTGGTTATATGTGTAGATGTAACAGACTCATTAATTCACCTATTTATCCACAGAATTTCCTATTCCAGAAAGATTTTCCATTCTTTAGGACACTGGCAAATCTTAATTGTAGCTGCAAACACAGGATGACAAAAATAAACAGAATTTTTGTGGGGCTAGTAAAAATGTTCTTTCTTGAGTTTTTTTCAATTTTTACTTATTTTTTAACTTGTTATTTTGATTTCTTCCTTGGTCTTGAAAACAATCTGAAAAGACCTCATTCACAAAGTAATTTTAGGGGGAAAAAAAGGCAGATTTCTCCCAAAATTATTAATCTACAGCACTTGTTTACATCTTGTGATACATAGAGTTCTGTGATCTGCTGTCCACTTAGGGAGAGTCCCTAAAAAGGTAACTAAGAATTTTTTTTTTGTCACTGTAAATTCAAAAAGATTAAGAGTGCTATTCTAGAGATATCATGCTGAAAGTTGAAAAAGAGAATTAAGAAGAACTTGCCAGGGCAGTAGCTGGTCTCTTATGATCTCTTAAATATAAGAAAGGTCAGAATCATTAACTCCAGGTCTACTAAAATAGGCACAGAAAGAGCTAGACCAAGATGAAATCAATGCTACAGGAAGGATTGGAAAAGTCAGAGAAAAAAGTTCCATTTAATGAAAACTTAGATGCTTCCAAATTGTTTTTTGCTGCTCTCTGTCCACCTTTCAGTGTGTTCCCCAAAGGGTATCAGGTTGAAATCTCCATTTTCAGTTGGAAATGGGCAGGCGGATTTTAAATTCAGGTAATTTTAGGTTTTCTCCCCTCAAACAATCCATCAAAACTCTTCTCTTCTTAAAATCTTTTGTCTTTGAAAGTGTATTTCAGCAGAAATCTATTTTGCTGAGACAAGTTCTCTGCACAGATTTTACTAGAGTTTAGGCACTGCTGTATGGTGGGTCACTATACCTCATGAGTGCAGCATGAAAAGCAAATGCCTTTGGTTTGCATCAGCCCTAGGGAACGACAGGATTTCCTTCACTGGGAAAAAGGGCATATGTTTGATGAAGTAGAACAGTTCTCATTAAAGATCTGTGTTTAGGGGAAAGCAGCCTATGTCTGTGCCAAAGGCAGTTACATTTCCTTGCAAGGTTTTCCTTTGTGTGTGTGAAACCCTTAGGTGAATTATTTTTAGTCACACACTACAGGTTGCAGTCCCAGAAGGGAGAATTTTCATCAAAAGCATCCATCCTTTCTTCCATAAAGAGCTTCGAAACCAGGTGGCTGTGTTTTCCAATGCATCATGAAACGTGAGATGCTATTCCAGCAGGCACCCAAGTGCATCACACTTTACAGGGTATATTTGAACCTGTTGAAAAGTGCTGGTTTTAGTAACTGTTTGCATGTAATTTCTCTTTCCTATAACTGGTCCTGTGTCACTATTTAATGTTTTATTCCCTCATTAAAAACAGTAACCTGACATTTTCTAAGGACAGTCTTTTTTGTTAGATTATGCCAGGCATAAGGGTAATATCAGGTTGGCCATGGTTAAGTTCCAACATTTAGCACTATAAAATCCACAATGAGGAAAAGAAAAAACAATCTGATGAGTTGAAAGACAAAGTAACGTTTAGAATATTTTTTTCTAAATAGGCTGCACCCTTTGTTTATAAGCTGAATCTCCACTATGAAAACTACTATGAATACAAATACTGGCATTCATTGTTCTCATAATGTTGCCATTTCTTCTTTGTAACTATGACCTTTTGACCAGATCTTGTAAGACAGTATGACTGTGATGCCTCTTCTATGAGATAAATCTTACTGTACTGAGACAACAAAAGGGCAAAATGTTGAGTATACATTTGGCCAAGGAGAGGTTTTGAGTGTTCAAGAATGGAATGGGGAAATGCTTTAAACAGACAAGTGCCAGAGGAGGCACATACTTGAATGTGGTTCTCTGTTACAATCCTTTGTTAAGTAATAGCTGAGACAAAGTCAAGTGATTAAGCCAGGAAAATACATACTCTCTAAAACAGTACTGCATAAGAATAAATTAAGTGTCAAGTGTCATTCTGCAAGCCCACAATATATGATTACAGACATTTTCTTCACTATGTTGTAAAAGCTGAAACCACACTGATGGCCCTGTAGTCTGCAAATCAGATGCGTATTTCTCACTACAAGAGCCTGGAACAAGAAGGTAAATTAATTATGAACCTGCTGTTCCTAATTTAACCAAAACATTGATCTACTCTTTCTTCTTCCCCCCCTCCCCCCCTTTTTTTTTCCTTTCTGTTTAGTCCAGATGTAAGGTAACTTCTATAAGAAAAATAAAATACCCTCTTTTTTCACAACTTCCTTTTGTATCAATGTCCCATATTCTAATAGTTGAATAAAGACAGAGACAAGGTGTCCATCAGTTCTCTGTAACAAGTGACTATTTGATGTTTAAGTAAATAGACTGGGCATTTGATGTCCTATTCTACATTTCTGTTCTAGCAGTCACTGATTATAAAAAGCTCATTAAAAAGTGGCAGAGGCAGGCTAATTCAGCATCCATGCAGAAAGGTAACTATGTCATACTGCCTACATGTGCTCCTCATTTCAAAAGTAAATAAAGTTTGAAAAATTAAAGGGAGACTATTCATGCAAAAGCAAAGTTGTTAAGATCCAAATATAAAGTCATCTCCCTGCTCCCCTCCTACGTCCTCTGTCACTAATGAAAGTAGAGATGACATAGCAAGAAATTGGATTTCTGACCTTGCTCCATTTGAAGTCAGTGACAAAATTCCCATTAATTTCTACACAAGTAGGGTTAGACTTTTAATTTGCATTGTCCATTTCACAGTAGAATGTATATATTGTCTCAGCAGCACACCTTTGTGCTGCCAAAGCCCATTGAGATGCTTTGCACTGACATTCAACAGAGCAGGCTAAGCTTTGTTAGCAAATAACTAAGCATACAGACTGGTTGCTTTTCAAATGCTGAATTTTAGGACTTTTCTTCTGTTCTCCTTCCACTCTGCTAAAATACATGATGTTCTCTGGGCTTTCTTGGCAAAACAAACAAGATCTTAAAGCATATCCTGTGTATTGATTGAGTCTTCAAATGATCAGAGGGAATGACATTCACCTTTCTAATGTCATGTCTTTGTAGAGCTCATGACCTCATCTATACACAAGTGTAGTATAAATTCAAGTGACTTAAACCTGGATCAATAACATTAAAGCAGTGCAAATTCTACCATTAAGTGCATTTGAACGTTTAAATTTCCCTTAGACTGATTTAGTTTGTGGCCCTTTGTAAATTAAGCCAAGCAATTAAAACAAGAGATGAACTGTTCGAAGAACATCATGTTAAACTACTGTGACTTGCACAGGTAATACTTAAAAATAAAAGTTCAGCCACAAATAAGAGCTTCTTTGAGAGACTACAACTCATGAATATAGCAGAACCATAAAATTGTTTAGGCTGGAAAAGACCTTTGAGATCATCGAGTCTAACTGCTAACACAACACCTCCAAGGCCACCACTAAACTATGTCCCTAAGTGCAACTGGGCAGCCTACTCCAATGCTTGACAATCCTCTAGTGAAGAAATTTTTAACAGAATAATAAAATATGCTGAGTTGGAAGGGACCCACAATGATCATTGAGTCCAACTCCTGGCCCTGCACAGGACTCTCTCCAAGAGTCACACCATGTGCCTGAGATTATAATCCAAATTCTTCTTGAACATTGTCAGGCTTGGTGTTGTGACCACTTCCCTGGGGAGCCTGTTCCAGTGCCCAATCACTCTCTGGGTGAAGAATCTTTTTCTGTTATTCAGCCTAAACCTCCCTTGACACAACTTCAGGCCATTCCTTCCTTTCTTTATATCCAGTGTCTGGGGAGTATTTCTATCCTTATCTCAGGTTTCTCTTATTAGGAATGTCATTTGGGCCCAGATGGAGAGTAGGTTCTTTGGATGCTCGATTCTTCTTGGCCCCAGCAATCTGATCCACAGAACTTCTGAACCTGGGTTTCTGAAAGCCCAGGTGCTATGAGATAGGCTGTTGGGAGCTTGCCAAGGGGAACTGGCTCAACTTCTGTCCCTCCTGCAGCAACTGAGACCTTGAAACAAAGCTACTCTTGGGGTGTTGCCATTTACAATGGATTCATTGTATAGTCCAGGTAAAAAAACCCCAAGCACTTGAATAAAAAAAGAAGGAAAAGTCCTCTAGCTTGTGGACAGGGTGCTTATGCTAGAAACATCAATGACTGGGAGATAGACCACTGGCTTTTGACTCTGCTCTGAAGAGCAACAATTATTTTATGTTAGTCATTCACAGGACAATGAAAAAAATCATCAGAAAATCCAGAGCAGAAGAACTGAAGTGCATATATCCCACTCCAAGCTGAAACTAACCAATTACGTTCAAGAGCTGAACTTTGAGCCCTGCTTTTTGTACCAAAGTAGGTCTGTAGAGTAGATCTGGGGTAACAAAGGCCAAAGAACTGCAGAGGAACAGAAATACATCACAGGAAGCAGAAGTGATGTACACAATCACTTGTTTTAGGTCCAACTCCAGACATTTCATATAACTCCACTCTACAAAGAGCCACTGAGACCCTGCTAAAGCATAGCACTTTCCAAGCAAGTTTTCCAACTCCTCAAGCAGTTGCTTGGACTAGCATCTTGGAAAACATATCTCAGTTTGTTTTGATGGGGAATATTTTCCTTCAGTCATAAATGTCTCAATAATCTTTTCTGAATAGCCGAAGTTATTGAAATCTCCTGCATTGCAGTAATATATCCCTTCCTCTAACAGACAGCCCTGTTTTGAAAGCTTATTGAAAAATGACAGTCTTATATAAAATGTACTTCAGATTGTTTAACTTTTTTATCTCCTTTTATAATTCAATGAATTTTATTCATTTTAATAATTTCTTTGTGGGCCCAAGTACTGTGGGGCCATGATTAAAACAGAGTGCATAGGAATATGGGTTTATAAAAAAAAAATTAAATGTTTTCTTGCTTGTAAGGTTTCAGTCACTTGATTCAGCCAGTGCATTTGAGAAATGGGATGCGAGTAAACTATCTACTAACTGATTTTTATTCTTCTGTGTCTACACAAATCAAGTACAGATGGTTCAGCTACTATCTAAATTAGGGTTGATAAAGCTGACACATATCTGCAGGGAATCCTTTCTTGAGATATTAAACCTGCAGCCCATATCAGTATTTTTGTAGCACTATCAGTTGATGTGATCACTGACAAAGATTAGCAGTGAGCTGATGTCCACAGCAATTTTTCCTTTCTCTATTTCAGCAGAGATGGGCACCGTAGTGTTAAGACAGATATGACTGATTGTAAAGGTGTTGCCCTTTGCTGGCAGTTGCCCTTTGATGGTAGCAAAAAATGAAACCCTCAAGTGAAGTACTTATCCTTTGATAACAGTGACCTCCATTGAAGCCAGTTGAACTGTGGCCCAATATATTTATACTGTAAAAATCTTGTATACTCCTTGGCTTTCACCAACACCTGAGAGAACCAAACAACTGAGAATTGCTTGTTTCTTACATTGCAACTTAAGGGAAAAGTTGTCAAACTTAGCTTCCAATAAAGATTATATTCCTGTGAAACTGAATAGGATTGATGGCTTCTTGCAATTTTGAATAATACCCTCTAATGCTTTATTACAATTCTTAAAATGCTTTTGTTTTAAGACAGCTATTCCTGACAGCTAGTTTAATTCTTAAAAAAAAAAAGAAAAAAAAATAGAAAAAAGATTCCACCAGACAAGCAAGGAAAAAAGGTTCAAGCACCTTTTGAGATCAGCTCATTTGGAAAGATCAAAGAGAAGACAGAAGTACAGCTACATTCCCATCCTTGTCTTTTGTGTTGTGCTTTCAGAGCAACTTTAAATATTCCAGTTAAAAATTGGCTTATATGAAGACAGTGCTACCCTGTTCCTCTCAGTATTCTTCATCACTCTAGATCTAATGAAGTAGATCCAAAATCTTGATGAGTGAGAGAAGTGTTCAAGTTTGGAGTGAAAAGAGATACTCTATCTTGTTCTGAAGATGGAAGACACAAACTGAATATGGAAGACACAAACTGGATATGCAAGAGAGCTATAGCTCATCCCCTGAGGATGTTCCAAATCCATACTCAAACCAACAACTGAATCTTGTAGTTCTGAGACATCTTGTGCTGTTAGTAATGAAAGGCATCATAAATACCCTACTGACTGTTTAATTCAGTAGCCAAAACATAGGAATATGGTATATCCGAATGTGATCTGTTTATATTAACTTACATGTGTGGTAAATAAAATTAAAGCATAGAAAAAAATTAACTGCAGAATTTTATTCCTTCATATCTAAGATGGACCACTGTCTGAGATGTTAGAGAATTGTAAGCAGATACTATTACACATTTGCAAATGTGTCTTTAGTTTAAAAAAAAATCTAGAAGAAAAAAGGTGCTGGTTTTATTTTTGCTATCTTTTTTATTTTTTTAAAAAGGCTTGTACTCTGCTGAAGAACTTTGGGTAATTACATCACTTTGAATTGTCCTTACAACTCAGACAATGGCAAGATGCAGAAGATATGATCTATGAAGGCAGAGAGCAATGAAGAGCAGTAAAATCTGTGCATCTGCTTCACGATTAAATAAAGCGGAAGGTTTACAGGATAAGGACAGACATATAAAACCTAGACAAGACAGGACTTATTTGAATTTCTCATGAAAAGTATTGGGCATGATGTATTTTTGGCATCACACTTGTGTAAAGTTACAATAGCTACAAATCCATGATACTTCTCACCTTCATAAGGCTGTTACTTCTCCTCATGAAGCCGAAGGAAGAAGGAATTCTTTTTCAAGGTCCTTCTCTTGCTGTACCTCGATAACATGGCCAGTATGGACTCTGCTTTGCAGTAAGATAGATAATCACTTACTGCTTCTGTAGACCGGTAGGAAATACTTTTCATAGCAAAGAAGCGAAGGAACTGACTGAGATTATTGAAGGTGTAGGATATGTTGTACTTCTGCTAAGCAGGGACATTTTGGCCCAAAACTGTTTTTTTAAAACCAGTTTCTTCATGACCCATTGAATTCTTCTCTTGTGAACGTCTCCTACTCTTGGGACCTTCTAAAAGTGGATGTTACGACATTTATTCCTATGCGTATAGGAATCAATAGCTATAAAGTGTTTGAACACATATGGCAATAAGGAAAGTGGTCAAAGCTGTCCAGAGAAATACACAGAGAACTTCATAACATTAACTGAAGAGAAACATTGCCTGGATCGTCACAAATCACAATATGACATAACCAGGGAAACTGAAGGAATACATGACCTCATACAGTGAGATTTACCTGCCACAGTCAAGTTTCCATGATAATTCATATGTATAAACCAAAATAATAAGAACTGAATTTCTGCTTGTCTTTATGCTGAGAAATCTTCCCAAACTTCATTTCCTTTAGGTTATAGCTGAAATATTTATTAGTATGTAACGTAGACTTCTGGGACTTCTAACAAAATGCACTATAGAGATGGATTCAGGATGGTATAATTAGGGTTTTCCACTATACTTGGTGAGCAGAGTAAATTCAAGATTAGTTTTTCTTGCTGTATTATAGTATTTGAAAGCAAATGTCAGACACATCATGCTAAAATAGGATGATATTCTTCCTACACAAACACAGACAGTGCACTAATGAGCTGACTTTTCTGTCAAATTTGGAACATAGAGGAGTTGACCAGGGAGCATGTCAAGGAAGCTTCTGTAGTACATAACTTAACTAGTAAATAACAGGAAAAGTAGGTCAGTGGTGCCTACTACTCTCCCAAACTAGTGAATTTTCACTGAAAACTGTTGGCTAAATGGCACAAAAAAGTTGTGCTAAAATTTGACACTTGAAAATTGGTAGAATGTCATGAGAAAATCCTTTGTTAGGATTTGGAAACAATAGAGACAAAATCAAGACTCAGGAATATCTTTTAAGAGGTGAATAACCCCTCACTTTTCCTTCTTCCCACCAGAAAATCTGATGTGTAAATCACAAACACTGATGGCTGACTATTCATCCTCTAATAACTTTTTGCTGACTAGAGGATATAGTTATTAGGTGGGTGACTGTCTCACAACTGCAGGGCTTAATGACAAAGCTTGATCTCCATTCTTAACTTTAGCACAGTCTGATAATGGTCAGACATAGTGTTGCTAATGAAGTACTGGGACTAGAACTGTCTACATGAAATGATCATTGTATCTCCTGACTAAGCTGGATTTATTGTCTTCAGTCGAGGTGTAAAAAAAGAAGCAAGGGGCATTTTCATTTCTGTCATCCTCAAGGATTATATCACAGAGATAACTGTAGTCCTTTGTCAGCAACGCTCAAGATTATCAGTCTCCACAGTGCTGGTAACATTCCAAAAACCCGGCATTTGTCTTGTATGCTGGTTTGGCTCTGTGTGGCACCAGAAAGTTCCTGAGCTAATAAATATTAATTTGTGTTCAAACTACATCAGTACAAGGCCATACCAGAGTCTGCAAGCCTGCTATTTATGTAAGGGCAGCTTTTTAGTAGTTCCAAATATGTTGACTTGAGACAGACTGGAGATCACTCTATCTCATCCAGCAGCATGATGTAGCTAAACCCTGAGATTATTTACATAAATAGGGACCCAATAAACCTTTAGAGTTACATTTCAAGAGATGATGGAATGTTCCTCTTTTTCTGGAATGAAAACCCAAAGACGATGTAAATAAGCACAGGGAACATTTACAACACTGTAGTGATTTATCACCTAGTTTTCATTCATTGTCCAAAATGTGAATCTAAGTCTGCACAAAAAAAAGGTATAGATCATAGACTATTGGCCCTGACACTAATAAAGTGTATAATTATCACCTTTCAACCAAATTAACTTCTGTGACAAATTAAGGTTAGGGCCACCTCAAAACAAAGATTGTTTATTCCTCATCCTGCAACTAAGTCATGAAAACATTCCTGGTGCTTATTTATACCCTAGGTTCAGACAGTGTATTCTGAAGGTATCTATCCCTTTTCATGTTGTCCACGTCAGAGCATAACTAATGATCAAACTCCTTTTCAGCAAAAAAAAACTCAGTAAAAACTTTCTGTGTCAAATAATTGGGTTTACCAACTGTGAAGTTAGGTCAGAAGAAATGAAACATGTGAAGATCTTGCTTTCCCTACAATGATAACAATTCCTGTTATTGTAAGAGTACTTCTAGGTTTTAATTCAGAGACAAGTCACAAATTCAGGATGCTAAATAGGATGTGGCTGAGCAACTTGGTCTTCATTTTCCTTGGGATTCGAAAAAAATAAAAGAAACCATACACATTGCAATTTATGGAGCAATAAATGGACTGAATAGCAGAATAAACATCAGTAGAGAACATAAAAATGCCATGAAACATTTCCACCAAAACGGTTGAAGTCTCGCTTCCCTGACAAATCCACCAAGAGACATTTTCATTCCCCTTTATTTCTGTAAAACTAAGGATAGTCTGAACAAAGGAAAAAGAGATCATTAAGAGATTAAAAACAAAAGAAGTTTTAACTTCACATATTACATGTCTTTCGGTGATGCTATTAGGGAAATTAATGAAACCCATTTTCTTTACTCTGGGGCTCTGGAAAAGTCATTAGATTGGAATGAATATATAACACTACATCAATCTAATTTCAAGAGAGGGAATCGGCAAACCAATGAGCAGATTCAGCTTCAAAAAATTCACCTTAATGGCAGTAATGTAAGTTTCATGAGTTACAGTAGAAAACAAATTAAAAGCAACACAAAGAAACAATGATGCAATGGAGCACAAACATAACAATTAAGTGCCTCTGTCTATTCAGCACCATCTTGACAGTTAACAATGCCACTTTACTAATCTCAGTATTTGGCTCGTCCTATTTATCTGAATGATACCCTCCCAGTGCACTCTTCCTCAGGCAGAGATTGAAAGCATGTTCCCTTAAATAGCCATGCATTTGCTGACTGAAATTTCACTAAGGAGACAACTTTACAGAAAATTAATTTGGGGGAGGGGAAAAAGGATTTCTTGTAGGGTTTTAAAATGTAATTACTTTAAAATTGTACCTACTTGTGAACATTTGAAACCTTAGTATACACTGTTCCTCTTTTAAGTGGTGCATTTTCATTATTTTAATTGAGTTTCATTGCTATTATTTGCTTTATTTTAAGAGTCACCCTGAAACCAAATTAAAAATAAAACTGATATATTAATACAAAAACCAGAAACAAATACTACAGGTCTCTGTGAAACCAAGTAAATAAGAGAAACCTGAAGGTAGAGAACAAGCCCAGATATAGCAACATTAATAACTAGAGCTCCTTCTTCTTTCTGTAGTTTCATAAAAGACCCTTGCTGATTTGTAGTGGTTTTACATACCTCCTGCCCACATGGACACTCGACAGAAGCTCAGATTTTTCCTAGAGATATTGTCCATGGACTAATATTGCATGATGAAGAAAATGTTCCAGAATTTCCATGTATACCAGTGGGATACATGGTATAAGGTGTCATTTAATGGTCATTTAAATTGCATTTTACAGGCAGCTGCAAGCATATACAAGCATTGCCTGGGCTGCAATATATGGGGACTATAGGACCCCACAAACAGTGTAACCAGTATTACCTCAAATCTGTGCTCAAAATAGTCATATGCTTTGTGCAGCCCTCTGACTTAACCTTTGGAACTCGCTTTTGACCAGGTGGCCAAGTAAAACAAAAACAGAGCCATATTCCCACTGTGCAACCACAACCTTACAGGCAGGGGTTTCAGAGCAAGGTCTAGCACAGCATTCTTCCCTGCCAACTGCTACTTCGCTTGGAAGAATTAAATGAACTAAACTCCCATGTCTTGAAGTCAAATTCTGCCCTTTCATTCAAAACCTTAAAGAGGTAAATGCTTAGCTCTACAGTTTAACTCAGTCCCTGATAGTGGTCAAATAGGCAATTAGCATGACCAAAATGTTCTCAATACTAGTGTTTAATTCTTTGTGCACATATCTGCACATAAGTACAAACATTCTTGATTCCTTTCTTGCTTTATCACAGTTCATCTTATTTTTTTTAAATTTAGACCAGTCCCTTTTCCAATGAGGAGTCAAATACTGTCTAAAGAAACCAAGCACTTACTATGAATAACATGAAGTCAATGGTTCACTGGAATCTGCTGCCTGGAAACTTTTCTTGTAGAAATGACTTTTTCTGATAGTGAGCAGCAGTGAATAATGTCCAGTGCAAAGGATACAGGCAAGCTGCTGATGCCATATCAACAGTAACAGACACTGAGATCACTTGGCAGATGGTTAACCTTAAGTGGGATGCTTGGATCTTCATAATATGTATAAAGGAGCACAGAGCTTGCATGCTGGCCAACATAATCACTGGGGCAGGGTATCTGATGCTGTCTAACGAGGCCCCTTGTTGAAAAAAAAAAGACTCTGTGACCCAGCACCTCTGTGACAAATATGATATTCCCAACAATCCTCATCAATCTTCACTTAAGATTTAGTGTGACAACTGACTGACTTGCCATATAAAACAGGCTTGGAAACAGTATGTGTTGCATCTTCCCCCAAACATACTGTATTTTGCAGAGTGGTACCTATCACTCCACTAAGTTTAATGAACAACAAGTACACAGAGGAGATTTACAAGACTACTGCTTTATTGCTACTGCGACAATGTTTTTGTAATCAACAAAACAACCATACTGTAAATGTATTTTATACTTTTCCCGGCAGAAAGTTTTATAACATTTTATAAATGTCAAGAAAGGTAGGAACAAAAAGTGAGGGGGAAAACCTGGAGGAAGTCTCATCTATTTATTCATTTCTGTGTCTTGGCAGCTCTGTCCAGGAGGTGATGATATTCGTGAATAAATTGCATGACTTCAGAAACTAATAAATTCCTCCAGGAGGAGGAATTAAAAAGGCTTGAAGTTTTTGTTTCTAAAGAGGAGTTATTGTAATTGTGAAAGAAAAAAAAACATCTGGGCTGTGCTTTAACACATAGACAGGGGAACTAAAAAGTTTACATTTTTAATGAAGTCTTCCGAAGCAGCTCAGATGGGTACTTAAAAGATTCTGACTTGCACAGTGGTGCTCACTTACTCTTTCCCCAAAAGAACTTTGTCTGGAATTTCACTGTCACCAGTGAAATGAAGAAAGTGTAGAGTTGTGGCAGTAATTACTTGCCAGACAAGGCAGGGACAATGACTCCCTGTCAGCAGTAAGCAGGGTGCACTGGAAGAATTGTGACTCACTGAGGTGCCTTCATCAATACTGAATGTCCCAGGTCTGCTAGCACAATATTTTAAATGTGATTCAAACACGCATGTGTCATTGCCCTTCTGCTGAATTTTGGGTGTGGTTCCACATCACTGTTTCACTGATTCTACTGCAGGTTTTTGACAGAATATGCTTTACTGCTCTTTCCCCCAGTCCTGTGCATCCCTTCCACTCTTCTTTGTGGTGGAAACAGCAGTCCCACACTGATGTCATACCTGACAGTGGTAGTTGCTGACAGGACATGGAGGAGCAGAACTGCTTTTTTAACAGCCTCTTGGTACTATGAGTTTGCTGTAATGTGAAACTCTATCCTTAGCCACAATACCTGCCTTTGGGATTATGCTCCTGCTCTAGCAATCAGAATGCTGCAGGCAGGAAGAATCTGATGCAGTGTGAAGTCTGATGCAACAAGTTCATCCATATGGGTATTTTTAAATGAACTTAAAACATCAATGTGACTGATATCATCAGTTCACATAGCTGTGACAATTTTGCGGTTGTGTTAGGAGATTGAAAACTGAATTTACTGTATCAACAAACCACAGTGTTAGGTACGATGCTTCTTGAGACTCTTTGTCAACTTGGGCCTCGTGCATGTCCCACGGCCCAAGGCAGAATCTCAGATCCTTTGGATTATTAGAAGAGAAAGAAATAACATAAGCAGAAGTGTTTAATATATAGGTAGAAAAAAGCTTTTGAAACAGCCACTGACCTTAGTATTAATCTATTCTTAATATCACTCTCCACATGCTAGCTACTGTGGACACATCCCTAACTATAAACAGCTACACTAATGCAGCTCTGAGACATTACAGTAACTAATTAACACCTTTCCTTTGCCCTTTAAAAGAGAGGCACTATTGTTGCTGTGCAGGTCTAAAAGAAACTAAATTTTGAGCAAAGTTTGCTATTCCAGTGTACTTAAATAATGCTTTGTTTCAGCTTCTGAAGTAACTGTGCTTTGTCCTTTACAGCACACTCAATTAATGTTACTTTTTTTCTTCATATGGCAAAATACCTGGTTTATTATTACTTCAGTTTTTGTCCAGATTTAAAGGTAAGCTTTCAACCGTGATACATATTCCTTGTCTTTCCTTTAACTCTTAATCTGCTTGATTTCAGCTGAAGCTTATCACAACACTGGGGGTATTTCTGAAGAGTTTATCTTGAAAGTGTTTGTCATAAATTTCCTACTTACCCAAGCCCATTTAAAGCCAACAAAAAGTATGTATTCACCCAGAAAGGGGCAGAATTTCTTTGATATTTTGCAAGCATGTTTTATTCAGATGTATGATCTAGGCAGGACTCAGCTTAATCTTCTTTCGTTGTGGACCAGTTTTCTCTGGATTAGCTACTTGTAAGAAATGCAAACGCTGGCAGTTACCACAGAACAGGTGGTGACTTTCTATGTGGCCAAATTACCCTTATTTTTTGGTGAATGTGTGACTCTCATCCATGTATCTGACAGCCATCCATTTATTCCTCAATTTATTATCACTGCCCATGATCCCAAACACATATCTTACCAAAGCACTTGATATAACTTGCCTTAAGAAGTCCATCTACTTCTCTTAATGTTCTGTATGAACTTCTTGCATTGCAGTAGAAATAACTTGGAAGGAAGCTTCATACAGGTGAAAGTGAGTCAGGGCCTAATATTTAGGTCTTTATTGTCTGGATCTTAGATTTTTTCTATTAGTAATGACAGTTATACCAAATTTTGAGATGGCCATGCAGAAATGGGGTGGTGACTTGGGCCATTTCTTTGGCTACAGATTTTTCTTCACTGACCCTTCCCCATCTTTGTGGCATTTCTGGGAAGAAGCAAAAATCTGCAGATAATTAATTTAAAGTTACTAAATCTGAACATTTGTACACATGACAGAAGGAAACTCAAATGCTTTCATCTTGTTAGCTTACAGTTCAGTGTTTAAGGATAGATTGGCCTGTGTTTGTAGAAAAGCAGATCTTGCAGCTCAAAAACTAAATCCTACTGGGTTTTGGTTTTCCCCCGAATATGCTCTTGTCGAGCACTGTGGAGAAAAGCCTTCCTGACACTTAGATGAAGCCTAGCATGGAATGGGTAATACACCTTTCTCCTTGCTTTGCACACTTCCAAGAACTCTCTGAAGTGTAAAACCTCTCTATGCCTGCCCATCAAAGTGTGTGGCCTTGTTATGATCTGTATCTCTTACTTTACCTTGCAGTGAGCTCTCAGCCACAGGAAGTCCTATTCGAAAGCCTGTGAGAAAAAAAGAGGAAAAAAAAAGGAGTAGGGTTTATGAATTTAAAAGAGAACTGCAGTTATTATCTCTTTAGGCCAAAATAACAATGTTAATATCTGAGATCCCAATGGTAGCTAACTGACCTGAAAGTGCCAACCTCTTTCACACGTTCAATTACACACAGCCTCATTTTCCTCACTTCCAGAGTAAGTACTACTCAGTATGCAGAAGCAGGAAGCAGCATAACACAGTATGAATAGACATGGGCTTAGACTCTGCTGTTTGTACTCATGATGATTAATATTGTACTAGAGCTGCGTGAAAAATGGATTTCTTTCTTTGTCAGCCAACAAAGTAAACAAATGGGGAAAAATTGGAGACTGAATAAATATTCAGTTCCAGTCTTTTTTATTTTCCCCTCCATTTTATTTATCTTTAAAAGGAAAATTTGTTTCAAGACACAATTCATAAAGAAACTTATCGAAGTACTGAGTGTGGAAAAAGAAAACAGGAAAAGGCTTTCTTCCTCTGTGAACTGAGCTTTCTCAGGCAGTCTGTCTCTTGAAATCAGTTTTAATTCATGAGTTAAACTGCAATTAACCTGTGATTCTTTGGTGCCTTACTGTTCCTCAGCCTTTGCATTGCTAAGCAGCTGCCTTTCCCAGAGACTCTCTTGGGGCAGCTGCTCCCCTCTTGGTGCCTGCAGGGCTGGGACATGTCAGGTGCCTCCTGCCCTCTCCAGGCGCGAGATTTTGATCACCCTGGGGCAGCTGGTGGAGCACCTGTCCCAGGCAGAGCAAATCAGCCAGTGGCCCCTGCCCCAGAAGCCATGTGCTGCAAGAGACACTGAGAGCATCACCAGCCCCTTCTGGTCTAATCCTCCTTTGAATGTGACTCTCACTGTTACAGTCAACGTGTGTCATCAGCTAGAGATTCTGACAGTAATTGTCTCAGCATCCTCTCTACTACACCATGTTCCTGAAATCTTATGATCTAAATATTGTGGAAGTCCAAAGTCCCTTTGACCCAGAATCTAATTTAGGTGTGACAGGTGCACGTGTGGAAATATTTGCTTCAAATGTAACATTCTTTACCTTTGGAAAAACCAAATAAATGAACAAAGAGCTTCTCATCTCCAACCCACAGAACTTCTACCTTTTGAGATCCTACAGTTTGGTTCAAAATTATTTGCAAGCTTCCTCAAAAACAACTTAACTCATTTGGCAAAATGCTAATTAAATAAAAATAAGGAAAGATTAAAAATTAATCAAAGATAATAAGAAAGGATGTCCTGACAACTCTGACAATGAGCATAGGTGGATAGATCTTGGGACACTGTCAGCCTTCCTCATTGCTTCATTTCACAGCTCAGTGCACCACATCTTCTCATCTCACTGGTGTGAGGTGGCCGTTTAAGAGTCATTTTGAACACAGTTTGCAATTCTGGATATACCACAATTAACAAAACACCTGCTCTAAACAACTGTGCTAATCTGCTAGACACATCCTATGAGCATCTCATATAGCTCTTGTGCTTTTAGTTGGCAGCATGGAGTCTGCTGATTGTAAATTTGTCTTTGCTGGACGATATAAGAGACAATGAGTTGCTGTTTACCTTGAGAGCAATTTGCTTACAACTTCTGCTACCACCATGGTCAATAGACTGCTAGGGACTCAAGTGTGCATTTTAGGATGGAGGGAAGAACTATCTTTAGCTTAGGAAAGAAACATTAGCTGTTGGACTATTAAGTTGTAAAACTTAATCTGTACTAATTGGTACACTAACATCATTCAACAAACTGTTTTCCACTGAGAGAAGATACTGTGTCCTCAAGAATTGTGATAAGTGAAAGACATTTCAAGAACCAATAATAACATAAAGAGCCAGAAATTGCAGGTGGAGTCATTGTGGAAGGGCTGCTGCCTCATCTAGTTCACTGCTTTTAATCCTCTACAGGATCTGACCCATTTTGCACAAGCATATAGGATGTAACTTCTCCAGTGCTGTTTTTTGTAGCTTTCCTGGAGCAAATGGCAAAGAATGAGAGTTATGGTTTTCTATGCATGACAGCATGAGGTGCTATGCAACAGTGCTGATAAGCACTTTTCATTTTTTCACTTCCTTTCTCATAATTTTGTATCTCATAACTGTCACAGATTTGGCCTACTCATGTTTATCTGTTCTGTTACTTGCAGGCTTGATTTTTCTGAATTGAATCACTGAGTTGGTGTTCCTTGTTACCTCAGATAAAATCTTCATTATTGCAAAATTGATTTCATTCTGCAGTCTTAAAAATTCATAGCTGGCTAAATGCATAAACACATAAACACCAGACACCACTCCTGTTGCTAATTCAAAAGGCTACATTGCTTTGGAAAATGCAGGTGAGCAAATGTAGGCAGAGCTGATGACACAGGATCACAGGACTCTCTTAGGACTTCCTCCAGCCACCTGCTTCTTGACACAAAATATCTTCCCTTTACTTCTGAATATCCCAGGGAGGGAAACTACTGGCAAACACCGCTGCAATTGGTGCTGTCGAGATTGAAATGTTTTGTCCTCACTGTTCTTTACCTTCCTCACACCTCCTCATTCTGCTTTGCAATGAAATATCACTAGTTCTTGATAAGATATAGGGCATGGAAATGACAGTGTATGGTTGATGATTACTGGACATACCAGATAATGACTAATCTGCAGCTGGTCTGGTCTGCCTCTACACTTTCACCTTTATTCATGTGACAGGGCACTACCCAATGTGACTTACTCCAGAAGGTTATTCTAAGAAAAAGGAAAGATGAAATATTCCAGGTTTTCAAAAAATCAGTGCTTCATCTACTAGAGATACAAAGGATGTTTTACACCGTGGGTACAATGGCACCCTTCTGGCTCAGGTCTGACTACATCTATAAACCAGAAAAGCTTATCCCAACCAGCCAAGTCTTCTAACATGGCTGTTGTGAGGGTGGTGTAGACTCGGCACACACAGAACACGTAACTATCTAAGCGATAAGGCATGGAGGATGAGTCACACCAGATAGTAACGCAAGCACATACCCAACACCATTTCCATGCACATCCAGCTTGCACTGAAATCAGGACCACCCAGGCCCTTTTACAGTCTCACATCTTGATCCAAATTCAATTCCTGGTCATGGAATTCAAAGAGATCTCTGCACTTCTCTCATGAGAAAAACTAAATTGTCACAAGAGTTGTATAATATTAGTAAGTATATTCAAGCACTGCAATCCAAGGTTGTAATTACACTGCCGAAATTTTAAGGTTTCAATGAGCATAAAACTCAGGTATTTCTGCCTCAAAGGCACAGTCTCCACTGACTGAACTAAAAAGTTATTCTGGGAGATTTAACACACTAGGACTTTGTGGCCCACAGTGGAACCATTACGATTTCATCTAGGAGAAGGCACCAAAAATCATACGCATTATCCTACCTCATCATAATTCTCATTAGACTGTTTCTTCTATGGCTTCTTCAGCCCCTGGGATTCCCTGTGTGCATTCTGCCCCACTCATTTAAAATGTGCCTCCATATTTTTCTCTTTGGCTGCCAGGCAGAGTGGTTTATCAAATGTATTATCTCTGAAGCAGACTGCCATTTTTTTGCCTTTGAGAAGTAACCAAATCCACTCAATTTTTGCAGTCTAGAAAATATTCTTCCAAAACTTTGCACCTTGCTGATGGTATAGCTGATCTCTCCCAATCCTCTCTTAAAGCTTGGTCCATTCTTCAGAGTCTATCATCCTTTCAGAACAGACTTGACAAAAAATTACAGTCTGCATCATCAGTTGAGAGCTCGATGCAAAATGCTATGATACCAAGTATGTGAAATATATTTCCATTCTAAATATAAAAAAGTATACATTTTTAATACGGGATTATATACTGAATTTGCAAAATGCCTTTTATATTAAAAAAATAAAGCACATAAAACTAATGTTGGCAATAATGGCAAGTTGTCTTCTATGACAACCAAGTTTAATTGTTTATTCTGACATGCTCCAGCAGTCTATTAAATACAGATTACTCAGGACTGAATAAATGAATACAAAGTAAACTGATCCACTGCTTTGCAGACATCAGTGGAAATAATGAATTACATCATTTCATGAAAATGTATAAAGGGCCAGAGAAGGTCAAGAGCTTGTTATAATTTCACGTTGACCACTTCTGCTCAGTTTTCTTGAGCTGAAAATGTTCTGGAAATGCCTTATTTCTTGCATGAGAGGTCATTCTATTTTTTATACTGGAGATTATTTTTTTAAATGAGAATTTTGTATAATTCAGGTGGCAAGTTATTTTCTATCAAATGTTTTAAAATTCTAGAGCCCACATTATTTGCTAAGACATTTATAAAATGTTTCTTTGTTGTTGCTACTTAGTGTGGTGATTGAATCTGCTATGAACACGCAGTAGGGAACATATATCCACCAGCAGAGGGAGAGGGCTTGGTTTGCTTTAACAGATTTGGTTAGTTTATAAGAGAATGCCTAATGAAACAAACCCAGCAACAAATAAAAATATCGTGTATGTTACTCTCTTACGTCCCAATAAACTCTGTGCAGTGATTACATGAGTAATGTTCTGTAAAAGCACAGAGCACACAAATTATTAACATGAACAGCGTTTGGTTTACTAAACCCATCAACCTTGTTCAGTCCACGGGACAAACTCGCATTTCCTGTGATATTGCAAGTCTGTAGTTGAATAGATATAGTGTCCTTTTCCCATTGCTCAGGTTTTGGAATTTCAGGAAGTCTATGAATTTGAAAGTTACTAAATTCCTAGAAAGTGGAAAAGCAGAAGCTGCTGCTAATGGCACTAATGTTTCTCAAAGAAATATTTGCCCTTTAATGCATGTAGGAAAGTATTGAGAACTCTAGAATACACTATGTAAGGTTTTCATGAGACTGGAAGCAGGTCTTTCAGATAACCTTTTACAAATGTGTGTCAGATAAAATCAAGAACTCAAACAGTTCCTTTGCATGGGAATATGACTGTAAATTACGGCTCAAAAGGCTCTTTAGGACAGTATTCATAGGAGTTGATCCAAGGCCTCTTGAAACCATCAAAACCTATTACTGGTAATGGACACTCCAATAACAAACCCCTAATTATCTGGGAAAATTGCAGTCCTTTTCTGTTTTATTTTTACCATTTATATTTCATCAACATATCAAGGCCCTACACTGAAAGCCTACACTTGCTAACTCAGTTTCCCAACATACACCCACAGACAGTCCAGAACACTGGGCACAGATTAGATCGACTCTTTGAAGCTTCAGTTCATCAAATATTCTCTCAGATTCTGTGGGAGAACACCCAGTAGGATTTGCCAGCATGAGGCAGAATGTTCACTGTACCCTATAGGAAGAGATCATCTCTTGCCCAAAGGAAATACAAGGCTCTACATTTCTGTAGCACAGATACCTCTTAAAAATATAGCTAGATGCATTTCAGGGTCCATGGCTCTCCAGAATGGGGGAGGCATCCCAGCAGAGAGAGCATAGGCTCACCAAAGCTATGTCAAAATTTGTTTGGATAAAAGAGATGATCACACAGCTACAACAGGTAATTCTCTGGTCTCTTAGACCTCAATCATTTCCTACCATTAGGGTTTAGGAGAAGGACTGAAGGAAGATTATGTAGCATCTGGCTAAATGAGGAGTTCTCTGAACCCTTCTTCTGAAGCGTCTGGCTGCTGACAGACCATGTACTACACAGCTTTGTGTCCTGATGATAGTTCCAATGCTGTGAAGGGGAAGATGAGTCAGACATGGAGCTGAAATTTACTTACACCAGGTTTCATGCCACTGGACTAGTAAAGACACCACTGGCTCATTTACTTTCCCTGCTAAAGCTTGTCTAATACCTTCAGGAATGCCTGTTAGTATATGTAGGCTTTCTTCAGGAAGTTATGTCAATATTCTGAATGATAATTATAATTGTTCATGTAAGTTACTTCTGCATCTGCCATTATCCACTGTAAGTACCCCAGTGACTGCTGGTTAACTGTTGGATCTGAAGGTTGTTCAAGGACTTCGACACTGCTCCAAATTCTTTCTATAATCCTCTCTCTTCTATACAGCTGTTTCTTTCACCCTCAATCAGTGAAGTGAGAGGCAACTCAAAACTGGATTAATTGTATGGACAATGAGCATGATGTTGTATAGTGACAAAAAAAAAAATCTGTAAGTGATCAAAAGCACTCCTACAGTCTGGCATCCTTAATCCAAAGGATCCAAGTTATGTTTTCCTTCCCTCATACACTATAAAATGTATTTTTTTATTAATTATAATCTCCCATTGTGTAATTTTAAAGTGATTAATTACTTTATCCATACACAGTGGGCACACAAGCTCCAGTCATTAACAGCACCATGTGTTCAGTTCATGCCACAAATCTTTAAATAGTACATTTTGGTCTGCACATAATGCCAGTGTCGTCTGTAGTGTCTTGTACAGACATTTGGCAGTCCTTGATGGAAGACAGGCATCCTGCTCATTAGTTTTCTAGCTGTTTATCAGTCATACTGTCAGGTGCCCATTATTTCAATTGCATGACTACAATAATTAGTGTCTTTAGACCTCCTTAGCCTTGCTCCAGGCTACGGTGCTGATGTCTGCTGGGTTTACAGTTTATTCCAAACTATTGTATGTTTATTCATATCCCAAGTGTTGCATTTTTAATCCTTATGGGGGTTTTCTACCCACTTCAAACAAGCTTGCAAAAAGTAACATACATCTCAAAGGAGCAGAGCTTCAAACTTAGGAAGCTAAATAGGAATTATCTGACATTATTATGTTCAGATAATTGAGAAATCTCAGGGTACCTCGATGGGTAGAATGTCAATTTGCTAAAGATGCCTCACTAACAATCAGAATATCTCTCTTTGCTTTTCACAATTTCTTACCAGCATTTGCAAACTGAGAATGTGTGTATCACAAAAATTTTATTCCACCCTTACAGAATGCACACCAAGATAGCAACAGAAAACCATGAAGACTACATCAGGTTGAATATATAACCATTACCAACTCCAACCCTCTCTACATGGTAATTATCAAGTTTAACATTGTTATAACCTGAGCTCTTACCACAGACTTCAGGCCTCATCCCTGCACAACACTGAGAACATAAGTGCAGACTTAATACCCATCCATTACAAATTCCACGTTTTGGATATTCAGAGGAAAACCCCACCAACAGCCCAGCACAGGATTTGGGAAGCACCCTCTGAGGCCAGAGCCATGTCCAGTGTCCAGTGTCCAGTGCTGGGGAACCAGCTGGAGGGGGGGAACTGGCACAAGCAGGTGTGGGGGCACCTGAGGCAGGAGGACCTGAGGAAGGGGCACACTGCAGCCCCCAGCTGGCTCATCCCACCAGTTAAACCAGCCCAACAGACCATCCTTCCAGCAGGGCAGGGCCCTCGTGTGCAGGGAGGGGAATGCTGTTGTAGGTGTGCCAGTTCCCCCTGGAGCAAGAGCCTGGAGCTATCCTGGTTAGGGCTTTTCCCAGTAACACTGAACAGGGATCTGGCAGATGCCTCACCTCTGGCCTCACATGGGACCAGCCCCATGCCTTTATTTCCTGAATAACATTTCTCAAAAATGTCCATAACACTTCCTGGGCAGCTTGTTCCTCATTACATTTGGTATTTTTACTTTGGAGTGATTTTTTTTTTTTGGCCTCGCCAGTTCTGAAACAAAACTTGCTGATCCACTGCTGAGCAGAAGGTGATACTAATGATCTAAAGCAGTTTTGCTTTCCTAGCTAGTATTTGTTTTAAAGAGAAGATCTACAAAAATCAACCATTTGAAATTAAAGGTTGTAAATTTGATTAAAAACATAGCCAGGAGTGAACTTAGGTGCTGCTGTAGCAAAGGTGGAATACAAAACAGCAGTGGGAGGCTTAATCTCATAAAAGCTCCTATCCAGCTCTACGTAGGGATACAACAGCAAAACACTGATATGGAGTGGATTCGTACTGAAAATACGGCCAGTTCACTGTTCAGCTTATTTTTTCTTTGTAATCAAAAGACAAAAAGCAGCCACATAAATAAAATAAAAAAATCCCAAACAATCACAAACCCTAACCCTAATCAAAACTAGAAGACCAGCCTTGTAGAGTTTTGAATCCTTGTGACATCTCCTGACTATAGATTGCAAGACAGAAAATACCTAATAGCTGATTTAACTGGCTTGTGTCTTCATGGTGGAAGCTGAAAACACCTGGGGAGAGTCCTTTCCTCAGTCTCTTCACTTCCAGTTTCTGACTGGTTCCTGTAAGTCCCCCAAAAATAATTTCTGTATAAACAAGTTCAGAAAAAAGTTATTTGATTTAGGTTTTCCAGTGAACATCAGAATTTACTAGTAGAAACTTATAGTAGTAGAAAAACAAGGGTAATGACTTCCATATTATATCAAAGCTGATTCATAAGTATCTTCATTGAGTCATTCTAAGCATGGCACAGGAAGAGTCAGGGTAGCAAAAGAAAAAGAGTATCTTGTCAGATTCTGGCCTGGAAATTAACTCTTTTGAAACCTCTTTATGAATCTGCTTTCTATAAATTATACATTTGGTGATTAAAATTATCTCTGACTTTGTTTATTCTCAAATACAAGAACTTCACTTATTTACATATAGATTCATTTTGCAACCTAATTATGCTTGTGAGAGACATGACATACTAAATTCCACCTAATAAGTTGATTGCAAGTGTTTTAACCTTAGTTAATGAGGCTTTGTCTAATTACATACCTGGATTATTTACATAAAGCATCGAAATCTAAATGGCATTCTCCACCATGTAATCATTTTGTACACAAAACTTGTCAGAGCCCTGGTATTACTCTGTTCTTGAGAAAATAATTTTAAAAAAGCTTCTAGTATCTGCAGCAAAAATAAAATGTATTTGAAATGTATAAAAAGATTTGCAAGATCAGCAGTAATTGATCAGAAATCAAAAACAACATGCAATATGAATTCAGCCTTTTTTCACTTGTGAAGGGGAGAGGAGGGGTAGACATTGATCTCTTTGTGGTGACCAGTGACAGGACCTGAGGGATTGGCCTGAAGTTGTGTCAGGGGGGGTTTAGGCTGGATGTCAGAAAAAGGTTCTTCACCCACAGGGTGGTTGGGCACTGGAACAGACTCCCCAGGGAAGTGGTCACAGCACCAAGCCTGACAGTTCAAGAAGTGTTTGGACAATGCTCTCAGGCACATGGTGTGATTCTTGGAGATGGTCCTGTGCAGGGCTAAGGGTTGGACTTGATGATCCCTGTGGATCCCTTCCAACTCAACATATTCTGTGATTCTGTGATTCTGCAATAGTAATTATGCTTCGTGTAACTAGTTGAATTATTCAAGGGATAAAATTCTATGCAGGAATTGCAAGATTTTCAGACTGTGGTACCAAGCGGAGCTGGGAAACTGTACAAAAGCAGTCTAGATAAACACAATCTATGAAAGAAAGTAGTTAAGAAAGCCTTACCTTTGCACAAAGGTAATGACAGGTTTTGTATGTTACTGATAAGTATACTAACATGGCAGGCAAAGACCTAACAGAAATAAGGACAATGAAAGAAGTACTGTTTTAGTTGTAATTAGAACACAGGAATCCTGTTTTACCCAGGGGATATTACCCAGTCCTGTAGCCTGTCTTTATTTTGTTAAAATCAAAAGCAAAGGTGCCACTAATATTGATATTATAGGGCAGCAGACTAGCAACCATAAAAGCCAGAGCTCTGCACGAGTATTTAAAAGGTGTGTGTTCAAATGGAAACTCTTTCTTCGTATTCCTCCTTGCTTTTGAAATACAGCAGCATAAGAACCCAGGTGAAAACTACTCTGAATTCCATGAAGGCAAGGCACAGAAAGAAAATTACTTTGCCACAAAAAATATAGGAAAAAGCAGAGGTTTGAGCCCCACAAAATGTTATTGTGATTTGAGTAAAATAGATTCCAAAGATGTGCTGGGCCTGTTAAAAATCATGATTTTCAAAATAAAACTCTCAACCAAAAGTGAACTAGAGAAAACAGTTTTAGGGTTTATGCAGTAAGTTTTTTTGCTTTACCTAGCACTGGAGGAAAAAACACTCAGAATTATGAATTATGATGGTTCTTACAGTACGTAAGCACGTAGAACAGTCAGGAGAAAATTCAAAGAAGGGCAACAAAAATGGTGCCCATAAAAGAAAATGAGATATGTAAGCTAACACACAGGGAACTAAACTAATATATGACTGGGAGAAGAGTAGCCTCAGGGGGAGACATGATCAAAGTCAATAAATACCTTCTACAGTCTATAAACACCTTCAAGGTAACCATAAAAATAATGGATAGAATTATAAAGCCTTAGAAGATGGCAAGACAAGGATCAATGAAGTAAAGCTAGAAAGGGAAGAAGTTAAATGTGAAGGTAAAATGTTGGGCAATTGATGAACCTCACAATAAACCTGGTAATTAGAAGCTGTTCCTACTGATGCTCCAGAGCAGGATTTAAGTCATTGCCATAAATATTTTATAATAAATGTACCTCTGAATTTCGGGATGACTGAAAATAGAGTGGGCTTTTTAGAACCACTGTCTAGACAAGGAATTAAAAACACAGATTTATTTTTAAATGCAATAATAACACATAAATCCATTATGGAGTGTATGAAGTAACATAACAGGTGCACACCTGAAAGTTATTTGTAAGAGCCTTTCAAGATGAGCAGCACAGGACTTGCCCAAATATATCTGAGGGGCAGCATTATATTCATTCTCATCTCTACATGAGATGAACTCTTCTGAGTTCTGCCAGACAGGCTGAATACATAATCAGTAAAGATAAAGATTACAAAGAATTTGAGAGAAGTCCTGATCCCATTAAAGTCAGGTTAAACTTTGGTTACAGTAGGTCCAGGGTTTCATCCTACTGTTTGTGTTTCTCTGAAGATGCTAATTAATTTCACTGTAACATTTGTCTCTCTAGGGCCTGAGCTGGTAGAGACCTGTAGGAAAGCTTCTGCACTGCCATCCAGATCACAGACAGTGAACAAGCCCACTCTTACTGTGAAGTCAGTGACAAAGTATGAGATGCCTGGCTCTATCTCAAGCAAGAGTAAGTGAAATACAGACAAAAAACTTCTTTTCTTTCCCTATCTTTCCACAAGACAAAGATACGAGAACCAAGTCTATGATACTAAAATTACATGTATTTTATATATAATCAAGGTCCTCCCAATTTTCTATTTGCTGAGGTAATTAACTGGTATCCTTCAGAAGCTTCGAGTTCTTCTTTCATGACTTGAGACTTCTCAGGAATAGTTGCAACTCCTTTTACACCAGGTTTTGCTGGATTGCATGTAACAGTTTGATAGTAGCATATGTTGGTTTCTGACTTGTGCATTGAGCCTGTATCAGTCCACAGGTGGAAGCTGCTCATTACCTTAACAAGAAACAAACAACAGAAAAGTATTACAATAATAACTGATGGAGTTACCGATGCACCACATGCATTTTCTTGTGGTGTCAATTGGAGATACTGGTGCACTTGCACTGTTAAAATCTTAAAATTAAGTGTGACATGTCTCAGGTTGGTGAGACAAATAATGGACTATTTTCAATGAGTTGATCTTAATCTACTTCCTAAGTTCACCCAGACAGTATTCGGCAGAGACATAAACTCTCTAACTCCCAAGCACGAGAATGTAGGTGGACTTCAGGTTCACCTGCTTTCTCCTGATGAAGCAAATGACAGCTGCAAAACTGTTATTACCTGAAAGTGAGTTGGATGGAGATTTGAAAAAGAGAATTAGCAATCTTAGTGCTGAAAACAAAATTTTGAATAGTAGAAGTGAGAGTAAAATCAAATATGAAATAAGAATTGGAAAGGAACAAACACAGAGATGAGAGCTGCTAAAATACATCAGTCGTTGAGCAACAGTTATAGTTTTTTTTAATTCTGCACTGGGATAAAAAGAATGGTTCTATTCTGACTAAGCCTTTTTGGTCTTTTCTCAAATTACACAACAGAATGCAAATATTTATGTATGCACCAATCTTGCAATCTTCAATATTATTTTCAGAACAAACATTCCCTTCTGAAACTGAAGGTTGATAATAACGTGTTGTGATTCTGACTGAAATACTTAGCCTTAGGGAGTCTGGGAACATTAGAAACTGCTGGTAACTGCAACTTCTTCCCTGCTAAAACCAGAGAAGTACTGTATTGATCATGACTGATCAAGGTCAGTGGTCACCCACTCTCAAATTTCGCATCTAGAAACCATCAGTCACAGAGGATTCTAGGAGAGAACAGATTGTCAGAATGTAGTCAAAGTCATTCTGAAGTTTACTGGGATTTGGTCTTCTCAGTTTAGTAATAATCCTCTAAATTCTGTTTTACTGCTAAAGTACTAACATAGTAATTGGTACAGGGAATTATGGAAGTCTGTATTTAGCAGTGAATTAGGAAAAAACTCTCTCTTCAGGCTTGGGAACAGTGGAAATCTCTGATTCCAGGTTACTTTCTTAGGCTTCTTTGTGATCAGACCAAATAAACATAATTCAGAATTGAAATACTGTAATCAAAAATAGCAATATAATGAGAGGAGAATTGCTTAACCTGATTAAGAAGATACTTCAAATTCTGCCTCTGTTTTAGATCTGTTCTTAGCTGTAAGGAACTCTTAAATTGTCAGGATTAGCAGTCCTAAACTCTGAATTGTTAGAGAATTCCATTCTCAAAAGCACAATGAAAAGAAAAGGTCATATCAGTCCAGGTAACAGCTTGATGTTTAGTGCACTTCCCCAGCATGTGCTAATATTGACATTTTATGAAGACTTAGCAACAAGTAAAATAAAATAGTTCCATACTAAAGAATTAAAGGAATTTCAGACCTCTCCAGTTCCAGAAGCTGATGACTTAGAAGAACTTGTAAATGCATATTAAAAAAACACTGAATTGACAAAGTGTGACTCCTAAAAGCAAAACGTATATGTGACAAACTTTGCCCATGTTTACCTATAGATGTGTATTAAGGCTGTAAATTCACAATTTATTTCTTGATGGCATTTTGCATCTGGAAGTTTTCCTGTTTGGTTTTTTGTCATAAAAATTGTGGCAGCAATTGAAGAAGCACAGCAGGAACAATGTAATGGTGACTTCTTTGAACTGAGAGATCAAATAAAGCAGTACTGTTCTACAGAACCATATATTTTTGAAAGATTTAGTTGTGAAATTATTAAATCCATCTTCTATGAAAGGTTCATGAACCTGGGTAAGGTATAACCTTGTAATTAAATCAGAAACTGGAATCAGTTGTCATGGCTTCCAGTGTTATAACAACATTTCCATAGAGCTGCAGAGATAAAGCCATTGAATATAGAAATTTAAATTACTTTCTTGAGCAGTGACACTTGTAAAAAGGATGCACTAGGTATAACCACGGGGGAATAGTTTCCTGATAAAAATTATTTCTATCGTAGGATTCAATGATTCATGTTTTAATGCAAATGTTTTTGTATCATTTACATCAGTAAACTTAAAAACCCTATTGATGTCAAAATTGTAAGAAAATTTTTGGTCTTTTTAAACATGGCCATATATCAGTCTTCTCAAAGCCAACAAACTAATGAGATATGCACTTTTTGAAAAATGAAATCCTTTTTTTTTTCCTTTTCTTTTTTTTTTTTTTTTTTGCATTTTCGCCGCCTCTTTTCAGGCTTCTTCTTAGAAGGTTGAAGATAAACACACTGACAAGTCACACCAGCTTTTCTGAGCCAGGTTCTCTGCTAGAGCTGGGTTTAGCATCCTAAGAAGATCTTTTTGCTTTTATCAGTTTTGAGGTGTCCTTCTACTTTGACTTATATTTAGTTTAGTTGATAACATGCCAGATAACTAATACCACCTCAATACTGCATAAACCACCCTATCAGAGAGACATGGAAAACTCAGATCTTCAGAAGTATATGGTAAACTCACCTGTCCAAGTCCATAGATCTTAGGGAAGTAAATATTTATATCAATTAGACCTAAACAGCTATTCTACAATAAAATAAAGCAAAACTATTGTGCAATCTTTTGAAGTATTTGTTTAACCTTCTCTCTCAACATGGTTTGATGACTTCAGAAATACTCTTTAGATCCTTCCCATTCCACCTTTCTCTGTTTTATAGCTATGATTAGAACATTTTTAGAAGTTTTGAGAATGGGTACCAAGTTTGCTTATCTTTACAAGTAAGTAGATATTTGCAAAGATGCAAAATTTATGCAGGTAAAATCCCAAGACGGACTGATGCTTATAGAAATGAGCACATTTATGTGTTCTGTGTTCCTTCATGAAGCTGATAATTTAAAATATGCTGAAAGCCATCCAAGGGTTTTATACAAAGGGAAGAATGTGGTCTGACTTGTAATTGTTCTTTGCACTTCTATAATCAATACCAGGAATAAAACACAGTGCTTATAGAGAAACACAATAATCTTGGACACATTATACCTCTTTTGTACTCACTGTGGGGAAACATAAGTCCAGAAGAAAAGCTCTGACTTATTATCACTGATTCGTTCCAGGAGGATATTTTGGCTCAAAGTAAGTCTGAGCTGGTGACATGAAACAAAGAGAAAGTGGTAGAGAAAATTGAGAATGGCTACTTTAAATGAGAATACCAAACCTGTGGAAAAAATACCCCACAAAACAAAAGAAAACATGAAACCCCAAAAGGTACCTAAATCAGGGACAAAGTATAAATTTGAAAATCAATGTGCAGGTGCAAAATCTTTTAAAAATCATTTTGGGAGGTTATTATCTGTCTTGCCTAGACCCCTAATTTTGCAGAAAGCAAAAGTAACAGTCAGCTATGAAAGTCAATAATCTGGAAATCATGGCACCCCAGGTGTCATGGAGACTTATCAATTTGCAGAGGTAATCAATTTGTGCAGAGTGGCTCTGTGTTTCCAAATTGTTGAAAAGGTTTTGTACCTCTCAAGCCCACGACTGAATTACTCCTGAATCCTTCAGGAATAAGCAGTGGCTAAGGCCACCTAAAAGTCACTGGAATCTGAAAATACAGGGAGCCTTACAACTCATACAGGAATATAGGCAGTCTGAGAACATGGGCAAGCATCCTGAGACACCATGAGATAAACAAATATCTTAGTTTTTGACTCTGCCAGATCTGATTTTTCTAGCACAATATTCTTCTGCCAACCAGCTCCCAATGTTTGTTTGTATGATGCAAATCATAGCAGCAAAGCAGATCAGAGATCCTTCAGGTAGCTCCGGATAAGCTGATATATCTTGGATGATACAACATCATGCAGAGATATTGGTTTGGATTGCTGAAACAATAGAGACATATCAACCTGGCACTGTATGTTAGCTGAATAAGTCTGTCTCTGAAAAGCTTAATCTTAGCACTTTAGTGAGTGAGTATTTTCTTTTTCCTTTTTAAGCCGGACTTATCTCAAAGCTGGCCTTTCTCTCTACACTGAGAGTGACTATTTTAAGAATTTTTTCCTAATCCTGGTTGATTTCAAATGTGGAGCTAAATCTGTGTTTGAATGAAGATACTCTAGTGTTTCTCATGGTTTGGTAGCTGGCATTGTAATGAAGTCACACAAGATCCACTCTCAGATTGCAGAAAAGGTGAAATTGCAAAATCTATATTTTTTTGGCTCTTTGGATACGACTTTGCTTTATTGTCAAACTCTTATGATGCCTGCATCATTGTTTGTCAACTGTGATAGGTTGTGTTTTTTCCCACTTTACTGTGAAATCACAGAGCCTTTTTGCTCATATTATGGCAGTAGCTTGATGCTAAACATGTTTTCTTCTAGTGAAGAAAGGTGGGGCATGCACTTATAATGTTTAATGCTTATTTTGATTGGTACCTCCTTATTCCAGGAAAAATAAACAAGATCTCACTTGAAACTGAAACACAGTGTCAGCATCTGTATTTGACTTTGCTAAGAAGCTCTTCTGAGTGTTACATGTAACATTACGTCTGGTTACTGCAGAGCAGTATTCTTTCCGTAATTTCTCAAGTGTGTGTCTCAGCAAGATCTCACTCTATGTTTTCCACTAAGTTTCATACTCCAACAAAGATTTATATTAGAGCTACTGTGTTGTGAAAAGCATCACTTTGATTTCACCTTGTTGTGTTGATTTGCCTGATAAGTATAGCTAGTGAAGTTTTCCATTAAATAGGTGACTAACCAAACCACAGGTTGGTGCAGACTGACTGAAGGGTGATTCTCAAGTTCATTAGGTCGTATTATCTGAAAAACAAACTTTTAATTTCTGAAACATGTAGAACTTTTCTATTTCAAAACAATTGAAAAGTTACATTTTCTAAAAATTGAAATTAACTAAAATAGTGAATTGTAAATTTTTCATGCATATAAATATTTTTAACTTAACAAAATGAAAGGGTTCCAAACATAAGACAATTTATGTCGTCAGAAAGTTGCATGGCCTTCTTGGAAACGTAAATTTTTTTAGTTTTTATTTTATTTATATTTTTGGCAGGAAATGTTTCAGTTTCTCCTCATTCTGATTAAGCCTAAGAAGTTTTCTGCTGATATTCCAAGATTTCCATAACTGGCACTAAGATAGCCACTATTATGCCAATTTTAGTTCTCTTTTACCACTTGTAGCGATGAGACTATTTTCAGAATCTGTCTCTGGGTCAATTATGTCACTCTTACTACTGAATAAATTTAGTTTATATTTACTTTATCCTGTGCGCTAATTAAGCTAGGAGATATCCAAGTGTAAAATTGGACTTTAAAAGTTTTGTCTGCACTGACTGAGAATATAAAATTGTTATAAATGAGAATAATTCCAGGACTAAAAATGCAAATATGATTCACATATTTACCAGAACTTTGGATAGCTAACCTACATATTAAAACGGTCGGGATGTCAGCAGCTCTGGAAGTTGAGACTGTGTTTCATGGGAGCAGAAAATGGCTGTCCAGAGGAATTGCATTTCTGTGGCTCTGAGTTGCTTCTCTAATTTTTGTTGTGAATTTTGCTTATTCAGATGATTTCTTGAACTTTTCATAATTAGATTTGTAGGAGGAGAAAGTATCCTTATTTTGATGCACTTCCTATTACCAACATTGCAATTAACAAGAGAGATTTTCTGCCTTTTAAGCTCCCTCATTAGCTGGGGTGGGGGAGCACAGTACAAACACATCCTTCTTCTCCCATTTCTGGCAATAAAGTCAAAAGTAATTTCTTTTTGCGGTTTGTCATCAAAAGAGCACTTCTCCCAAGATTAGATATGTTGCCATCATTCCTTCCACAAGAGGTGCACATACAGTGTAAGTTAATGGAATGACATAAATATAGAAGCAATGCAGTAGGATTTAATGGAATTGTATTACAGCTAGCCATACAATTATCATGCTAACCAGTTTTGTTTCTCTAAAGTAGTTTTGTACACTGATGGTATTAAAAATTTTATAGAATAACAAGTTTTACATTTAACTATTAGGGTCCACCTGCTAACATTTGAGAAGGTACCAAGGCTCTAGCAAAATTATCTTTTGCAAATAGAAATCATTCATGTTTTGGTAAAAAGATTTTCTTTCTCTGTATGTGCATGCATGTGTATTTATGGATATACATTTACTATGAATAAAATATAAAGTGAAACCCCAACTGTAAAAAAACCTAATTGCATCATTTAGAATATTGAAGGACTAAGAGAATAAGAAAAACCCGCAAACACAGAGACACCAACCGTGCTTTAAGCATTGTTTCAGCTGCAGCATATAACTAACAAGAAAGACTAAAATTCGGCAAAATGCCTGCTTCTTATTTGCAATAAATAAAATTCAGAAATGTATGCATTTAACTCCTCCCCTGAAAATACCCTTTTCAGTCCATAAGCCTTTGTAGGAGCTTTTATTTGGTAGTTATACATAATCTGAATAATATTTCACCTTTCCTTTCTTCCCTGTTCGGTCCCATCTCATTACTTTCTCATTATGTGTTACTGAACATTTGTTTGTAAGGTCATTGTAAGGAGATGCCATGTATCTTCTGCCTATTTTGGGAGGTACATTATTAGACACTGAAAACAGTAAAAGCTATTAGCTATGACAATTTTTCTAAGTGCCCCTGAGAGGAGTTGCAACGTCTGAATTCTTCAAGCTGAAATAAAATTACTTGAAACTGTGAAAAGGAGGACTGGATGTACAGCAGTTTTTCTACACAAAGATTGGGCCAACCAGATCAGACTCTGGTGAGGACTATCTGAAAACTGAGTTGTCCAGGTGTTCTAAGCTAAAGGCTGAATTCTGTGTGAATGTGGAATCATACAGACTCAGACCCGGAGAGACCTTGAGAGACTGTCTTGTCTCTGCCCTTATACTTAGGTAGGATCAAGCACTTCCACCACTGGAGACAAAAGGAAGTAAACAGAGTTTCCTCAAATTTTTTTCATTTTAGTACTGGATAAAGATGCTCATGATTGAAAATTTAAGCTGATTTCCTGACTGATTCCCCAATGTTCACAAACAATTGATTGCCATTACAATAGCTTCATGTATACTGAAACACCCTTGATTGTTTCTTCCTTAGATTAAGTAAACTCACATTCATGTAACCTTAATGAGACATATGTTCTGACCCCTTGTAATCTGCCTATACTTTTCTCTAACTCTAGTTCCATACTGAGGTCTCATTACTTAATAGCTAGGTTGAAACCGTTATGGAACATGGGTTTCTCAAAGAATATCTGTAGTTAGTTCTAGTTTCTCTAGTTTTCTAACAAATACCAACTTTTACACTGTTTTGTCTATGACAAGAATTTATCTTATATCATATTAAAGACTGCGTATAACATTTCATCCTTACTTTGCAACAAGTTCTATCTGTAAGGCTCTTCTCCTTTGTAAGCTGCTAAAGTAAGGTTGTAGGGGAGGTAATAATATCCTTAAGCTATGCCAGGAATCCCGCTATTCCCTCAATTATGTTTTCTATCCACTCTCATAACTTGACCTCCATCACACTGTTTTAGGAAAAAAACCCAAACCAATCTTAATATTATATGAAAAGTTCAAATAGCTTTTTGAATGTAATCTGCCTTCTGAATCCAGAATAATACACAAATTCTGCTGTGAAAATTATCAGCTTTTGGGTGAGAACAACTGTCAGATATCATCAGACTCTGTTTTCTGTTCAGTTCCAAAATGCTCAGCGCAATTGCGTTGGTACAACTGAGAGGAAAATTCAGTCCCCTAAACTTCTTAACTTAACCCCCAAGCAGTCATTGTCCAAAAGTAAAAGCCAATGTTCTTTGGTTCTTTTCAATCTGGCAGGGTGGCTTTGTGCCAAAACTGGAGGATACAATTTTGTCATATTTCTTATTAAGAAAAATAGCTCTCTGGGTGATTACTCAAGAGTGAAAAACAGGAGGCCGTTTTACTTCCAAATATCTCAATTTGACTTCTAGTTTTAAAATAAGGTTGAAAGGAACAATTGTGGCTGGAAAATTCTGTGACTTTTAGCATTGAAACCTTTCTGAAAGATTTTACATTTGCAAGTGGGAAAACCAGTGTAGAATTATAGAATTCTGACTATTTAAAACTACTGATGGACAAATCATAAAATTGGATGGGCCACTGCCTTTTGCCCAGTCTTATTCAAGACTTTAGTGGGCTCTTTACTATAGCTGTTGGTTACAAGTGATTCCCACTGCAACGTGTTAAACTTGGTTTCACAACAGAACCAGTAGTCTTTTCCTGGGAAAGTTTTAAAAATGTATTTTCTAACATGTATTTATTTTAGCCAGACTTCTTATCGTTTTCGGTTTTTTTTCCCTGGTTTATTTTGTTTTTCTCTTCTATGGTTTATGGTCTAGGTAGCATTTGTAATCTCTCATTATTGATTTTTATTTAGTAGCATTTCAGATTGTAGCATTACTGTAGAATCCTTTTGATACTATTCAGTTGCAATCTCCTTTCCTGTATCTCTTCAACATCTAAAGTGAAACATTCCTTCAAAGCCATTTGAAGCCATCTGTCAAGAAACATTGAAAAGAAATGCCATTTCTGTGCAAGGAATTGCAATTAAATGATCATCTTGCATCTAGAACTATGCAGCATAACAGGGAAAAATAAAGGAATAAGCCATATGTGATGTATTTCCTCACATTTTCATAAGAAAGAGCAGAAAAACCATGGGCTAATTGACAGAAAAAGGCAAAACCAAACCCTCTTTTGCTGTGTAAAATTTAGGCCAATTCAGATAATCCTTGTGCCACAGATTTTTCCTTTATAAACTTAGGAGTGTAAGGCACACAGGTTAGCCCTCATAGCTGTTTCTTGCAGGCAATTGAAACAGGTGGTTCCAAAAAGCAGTTTGGATCAGGCTGCACCATGGAGATGTCCCATCACTTAATGTTTAAGAAGATAGCATGCTAAGTTCCTGATTGCCTCATTTAGGTGTCTAATTTTAATTTCTTCAGTTTGTACATATTGGCTTCAATAAATTCATGAAACATGGTCTTTCCAAAGGACTTTATCCTGAAAAGAATCCTAAAGACTGAAAGCAAGGCAGGAGTTTGGCCAAGTCCTATTATGAAGAAAGAGCAAATGTAAATTACATTTGGACAGGGCTAAGGATGTTGGTGACAACCTTACCAAAGCTTTAATGGCAATGTGAGTTTTAATATTCATGCCACTATCTGATATCCCAATTACGTGTCGTAGTTTAAACCTAGCTGGCAACTAAACCCCACCCAGCCATTCACTCACTCCCCCTCCTGGTGGGATAGGGGGGAGAATCAGAAGAGTAAAAGTGCGATAACTCCCGTGTTGAGACACAGATAGCATAATAGGCTGAACAAAATTTATGCACAAAATCAAAGCACTACAAGGAATTAACACTTTGCAGTGTATCCAAAACATAGCCCCATACAAGCTACTGTGAAGAAAATTACCTCTATCCCAGCCAAAATCAGCACACTATGCAGCAACAATGGCATAACAGAATGAATTAATACATATCCTCTTACAGGGAAAATCATTGGGCCCGGTTTGGTCATCTTCATTTGTAACTTTCAGGGCTGATTTCGTCCAACTTTTCAACAGTCCTTGAATGGTCCAGGATGCTGTTGCTGATAGTAAGTTGATACTTATCTCAAATTCATTTCACCTTGTATTCACATGTAAGAGGATGGGTTTTTTTCATTCAACGTCTAGATCTTTGTTGTACTTTGGAAAAACAGAGGTAAAGTCATCAAAGGAGGAAGACAAATTGTCTTTGTGCATGAATTTATGGGAGATACATCTACATCTGCCCTCTTTTCCTCTGCTCTGTGTGAAAATTAGGCATTTGAAATTACCTTATTCAATTCATTGAAGTTAATTTTCTAATAGTAGTGGTGATTATCATCACTACAGAACTCAAAAAATGTGTATGAGCAGTTTTCCAGCCTGCTTGTTGAGAGTTGGGGTAAGGTGGGATCTTAGATGGTGTAGTCAGTAATAATATGGCCATGAATCTTGAGCTGTTTCTGTCTAGATATGCATAAGACTCTGTTTCCTGGATAATCAAACTGTGATTTACAGTAATATTGCCAGTATTTCATTCTCAGAAGTTTTAAAAACAGAACGAGATTAAACAGAATTCACACCACTCGATATATGCTTTTCCTTCGTTGGTTCTAGCAGCTGTTTACAAAATTGAGAAGTCAGTCCAATTTATATGAGGGCAAACTAAAGACTTAATTCAGGTTACAGAAGTCAAAGTGTCTCCATTGAGTTCAGAGGGAAGTTTAGATCTGATGCTAAAGAGATCTACCAGTAAGTATCAATATCTGTGCTAAGCCTGAAAGAAATCAGCCTCTTAGGCACCTGGTCTTGTTTCACTTACAACGGTTTGGAAAGATCCAATTCCTTCCTTCCTGAAAGAGCTAGACAGCAGTTTCCACAGTCGCAGAGGGTCAGGAAGTTAACAACATGTGTACTTGGTGTGGAAACTGTTCCTAATCCTTTCAGTCTAAATGACATATGATTATAAATAATTTACCTTGAGAGATCCTTATTCATGCTGCAAACTAAGCTGGAGAGGGAACCTTTGGTCTTGGACTTAAAATTAGTCCAGCATTATGCATCCAGATGAAAACATGGAATACAGGTAGAACACAAAAGCAGGACTGCTGTTCCTTTAACTCACTATGATTCTCCTCTCCATGGTTTCAGACAGAATATGAGTTCTATTCAGAGACAACACACTGTGGAGCAATCTGCACTCTAATTCCTCACAGAGCTTTCAGTTTTATCTTTCTTGTTTTGCTCTTGTCAGTATTCTTGTGCCTTTGAAAGCTGATGGGGAGACTATTGAACAGGTTTTGGATCAGAAATTTTGGAGGCAGAGGTTATGTACTACTGTAGAGAAGACTTGAGGCTGTCTGCACATAAACAGTTCGAGCTTGGAGAAACAGATGTGGTGATGGGCTGTTGTTAGAGTTTTTATTGATTGTGTTCAAAAGTATTTTAATGCCTTTGTCTAGAACAATTCCTTCTATCCGAGTGACTCTTTAGAGGATTCAAAAGATGAATACTTCCTTCATTGACTATAAACAAGAAGTTATTCTGCTTCAAAGGGCTCTTCCTGCATAGGAAAATTCTGGTAGGTTTTTCCATGAATTGGTTATAAAATTGGTTCCTTATTTAGGTCTGTGTTGCCTTAATGAAGTGATTTGATGAAGCCTTCCATAACTGTAAAATTTTTACTAACAGAATAGAGATTTCTTACTCATGTTGACCATTATTTTCTGGTAATATTTTGTTGCTCTCTTGTTCCCATTTCCTTGACCAGATAAGTATTTTTTAGAGTCACATGTGTCACATAGAGAAATAAAGGACTTAGCCAATCACAATCTTCAGCACAGTTCAAAGAAAAATGTATCTGAATTCCTCTTTCCCCAATACTGCAAAAATGCAAGTTATGGAAAACACTGTCTTCTTTCAGTGTTCAGAAGTTATTCTGATCCAAGGCTTTGGGTATCTGGAAACTCTGACTACACTCACAACATGAACACAAGACCACACCACTATTCCTGTATCATCTGCTGACACAATGAGCATATCTCAGCTCCTCTGGACACATCTGTTCTCAAACTACATGTGCAACACACGCAAAGAATAACAGATGCTGCTCCTTGTTGTAAACCACATGCAAGTAGGTGTCTGTCTGGGAAATTCAGGGCAGAAGGGCAATGGGAACTCTCTCTGACAGAATGGTAGAGAAATTTAAAACAATCCCCAAAAGGACAGAGAGGTCAGCAATACAGCAGAATAATATACACTTTGAAGCTATTTAGCACCTCTGGGCGAGTGAGCTGTATGAGCTGTTCAGAGTATTATATTAGGCAAAGATCAAGAACACTTATGTTCCATGACATGTTAAGGATTCTGGAAAAAAAAATTCCTGTCTATTCATGTCTACTATTTTCCCTGCCACTTACTTTTCCTACTGTTTCATAATGAGACAAAGAAGGAGCCCTTGAAGGTTTTCATTGTTAATGTATGACATTCTAAATCAACTGTATCTTGTGCCATATCTGTCTGGAACCTGTACAAGTCCACAAAGTGTTATAAAATGCTTTGAAAAATGAGAGACAGATAACTGATTGACTAGTGACTGTTTTGACAGTTCCTATTAGATGATATAAACACAGATCATGATTTTTCTTGTCAGATTGGTACTGCCCTGTGGAAAGGGAAAGTGAATGATTTTGAAAAAAAAATGCATTGATTTTGAAAAAAAATCTGTATATTAGCTGCAGCTTTAGGGAATTTTAGCTAGAATGTAACAGCTTAAAACACTCAGGAATTTTCACTCACTTATGGAGAACTTGGCCTTTTCACACAGAGAGATGATTTTGCCCTCCCCATCTGAGAAGATCTGAAAACCCAAAAAATCCTCTGGTGAAATGAGAATGCTTCAGATAAAGATCAGTCTTTAAAAGCTTTATCCATAGCACATGAAACAAAGCTTACAACACAGGGAACACAGCTGGGGATGGCAACTGCTGAAAGTAAACAACTGAGATGGGACAGATGATTTGTACTGTCTTTGATGGTTGCCATCAGATATGTGGAGTGTTGGCATGATTAAACATCAGACTTCCAGTTTTGGAAGAACATATTCTATTACAGAAAGAACTGATTTCTTTCACAAGGGAATAATTATCAGAAAAAAAAAATAAATTAAGGTTTCCCTCCTAGTCCTGCCCTTTCTTCAGGCAGTGCAATTGGTTTTTCAAATAGGAGGGGCAGAACTGCACCAGAGACGTGCTGGGCAGGTGCTTCACCTTCAAAAGCAGGTGCTTTTGAATGTGTTTCACCAAAGCTGGAAAAACAAGAAGAAAACATTCAGGGACTGGAAAGATCTTTTGCTCCCTTTTTCATTGCATATCACCAGCCTTTCCCTTACATATAAAAATCATCATAGATGGTAATCATCATTAATAATAGCAGTAGTACTACTAATGAAAGACATTCATCATCATAAAACTCAATACACTAATATTGCTCTGTAAACTTAATAGTTTATCATAGGATGTACTTTGCTTCTGCAAAGCACTTTCACTTTATCACACTATTTTCTTTTCACTGTCTGTCAAATAATAGTAGTGGGAACCACCAAAGACACTTCTTTGAATACTGTTTTATATAAGATCATCTTGTTTTTGATTGAGAGAAAGCCCTTGGGGGGCTCACTCTTTGATTATGCACACAGTACTGAGTTTTTGGTTCTGTATCTCTGCACAGTATTTTACTGCCCAAATTAGACATATCCTATAGATCAGACTAATCTTTCTCAAAGTCCTGTGTCTCAGCTGGCTGGAAAGGGAGCCCAAGGTGATGAGATCAGATATAGCTGTAAACATCTGCAATGTCTAATATTCTTTTTTTTTTTTTTTTTTTGTGAGGTAAATGTCATCCTTATTGTCTATTTGGTTAAATTAAAAGAGAGAATAAGCACTATATGGAAATGAAAAAAGATGATTCACTGACTAATTTTGCTTCACATAAGCTTTGCAGCCTTAATTGACTTAACCTTTAGAATGTCTTTCATAAAGAATGGAAGACAGCACACCCATTGGTAACATAGATTAGGATACTTAAAAAATATCATCTTAGTGAAAGCCAGTAAAGTGTTGTAGTGTGGTCAAAGGACAGTCTGCTGATGCAGATACTAGACCTTCAGTTTATTTACTTGAAGATGTGTGGACATTTGCTGAGGCAAAGGAAAAACTGGGGAAAGGATTTGTTCTAAGTTAAAAAAAATGTCCAAATACATGGTTATGGCAATTATATGTGCTAAATCTAATTTGCATTCCTGCATAATTATGGTGTATATAGACAGAGAAAGGAGTCACTGTGAGTTTTAAGAACAACTATGTCACGAGCAATGAGAAAATATTGACAGGGAAAAATGTCAGTGCTTTTTTTAAAGCAGAAGTACAATCTTATGGGATGATAGGAATTTAGCAGATGCACTATGTTAGCTCCTAGAACATTTGATACTCTGACATGAGCTCCTACTTGAAAGATTAATTCCAAATTAGCTTTGATGATAGCACTTGTGCAGACTCTGTTAAAAGTACAAATAGGGGGAAAAAGAAAGTAAATGAAAATTTCTATATATCAAACTTCAAATAAGTGTCTATGAAATACAGAAGCTGTTAATGTGAGGAATGGTCTGATGTGGAAAGAAACAAAGTATTTAAAAGTAATTTGGTGCCCTCCTCCAGAGTAATAACTCTGGATTTGGAACACAAATAAACTTGTTACTTTGCAGGATCATGCTGTAAAAAGATTAGACTTTATTTTAAGGTAGCCCAAGCATACAAGTAAAAGTCCAAGAATGCTTCATATGTAGCAGAAGCAAATATGTCTGTAAGTGTGTTTTCCACAAAAATGCTACACATTGTCTTTTTACATAACAGAAAGCACAGTGAAGCATTATGCAGAAAAACATTTCCTCAGAGGGAGAGTGAATCTCAAGAGCTGTCCTTGTTCCCAAGCCTTCTCTTGTTCCCTGATATAGGTAGGCAGCTTATCCCTATTTAAGATGCAGAAACTGAGGCGAAAAAAAAAAAAAAATCTGTTAAATAGCATGTTACTAAAGGTAAATTCAACTGTAACCCAAAACAGAACTCCGGTTTCTCCTCTTTTCTTTCCATCTGGTCAACATTATCAGTTTTTACTTTTCTACATAAGCAGATAATTTGAAATTTTTTCTCTACAGCGTTTAGTCTTCTTCAGTGGCTGGCAAAGCTTTACAACCACCCTTCTTTTTCACAGAAGTTCCAGATTGCCTCAGCTGTTCAGTAGGCTTTATTTGACGATTTGAGAGCAACCAAACAATGAAATGAACCTGACTTTTATTCTTTTTTTTTTCTTTTCCTTTTTTCTTTTTTTCATATGTGATGTGTGTTGTAGTTTTAACTCCAGATGTTAGCTGAGCCCCACACAGACACTCAGTCACTCCCCTCTGTGGGATGAGGGAGAGAATCAGAAGAGTAAAAGTGAGAGAACTGATGAGTTGAGATAAAGACAGTTTGATAGGCAAAGCAAAATCTGTGCACACAAGCAAAGCAAACCAAAGAATTCATTCACCACTCTCCACGGGCAGGCAGGTCTTCAGCCATTCCTAGTACAGCTGGGCTTCATCACTTGTAACAGTGACTTGGGAAGACAAATCCCATCAGGCTGAACGTCCCCTGCTTCCTTCTTCTTCCCCCAGCTTTACATGCTGAGCATGATGCCATATGGGATGGGATATCCCTGTGGTCAGTTGGGCTCAGCTGTCTCAGCTCGTCCCAACTTTTTGTGCCCAACAGCTTCTTTGCTGGTGGGGTGGTATGAGGAGTAGAAAAGGCCTTGTCTCTGTGTAAGATCTGCTTAGCAATAACTGAAACACCTCTGTTTCAGTTATCAACACTCTTTCCAGTCCAAATCCAAAACACAACCCCATACAAGCTGCTGTGAAGAAAATTAACTCTAACCCAGCCGAAGCCAGCATGCTATTTTAAATGAAGAATGAGGAAATTCAGTAATTTGAGGAAAGGTACACAATATGGGAACCAGGAATGTAATTCATTGATCTTGATTACAAGTTCATTGCTGTGTTCCCCAAGAAACACAGTCTTCCTTGATCTGCTACTCAGAAAGCTTGATTTAACTGTACTTTGGCTTATTCTCCTGTACTTTACCTTTTGTATTTCTTTTCTTCTTCTTTATGTATTATGTGCCTCAAGAAATCCTGAGAGAGAGAGAGATGCACACTTGTCTCTGATGGTATATGACATTGCAGCCTTCACACTTCAGGCTGTTATAGAAAACATATATTTCTGCGTATGTAAACAAAGAGTTTTATGGCTATCATTCTGGTTTTTGACTTGTTCACTGCCATCATCTTTGTCAACTGTGGGTATGTGCATTTCTGTGACTATGAGTTATCTTCTCCAGATGGATGCAGATAAACTTCTTTAAAGTAACTTCTGTAACTGTTGACAGGTGGATGCTGCTGCAAACCACTCTTGCCCACCGAAAGTCCTGACAGCTAAGAGCCCAAGTGAGAAATGCTTTGCATCCACAGATTTCCACTAGTGGGTGTTAAATCATCCTTCTCTTTCTCTTGGCTTTATGTTTTATGGTGATAAAACAGTAAAGCATAGAAACAAAAATATTTCAGCTTTCAGTCAGACTAAAGACCTTCACAGCTCTTTCTTTATAGAAAGGGCAACCTCTGTATTTGCTTGAAACAAGTTTCAGCTGCTGATTGTGTTTTCTTGGTTTTGTGTAAGTGAGCAATTCTAGCCAAGACTGCAGTGCCTGATTCTGATTAATACTCTTGTATCTTGGTATCTAATTTAAAGCTCAGTGGTGTAAAAAGACTTTAGTATAAATATGAGTTAAGTCCAATGGAATAATGTCAGTATACCAATGTTTGTGAGAACAAACTCAGACTCCTGGGTCTTTCAATTATAACTGAAAAATGAAGGGAGTGTCAAGATATGATTCATTGGAGAACACATTGCAAAAACTTCAGTGGATCAGAACAGAGATTCAACTATCTTTTTATTACATTGCAAATATTTCTAAGCCCACAGATGCCCATCCTTTTTAGCAGATAAGGACCACCTGGGTAAAGTCTATGCTCAACCTAAATTATACATTTGGATATGAGGGCATGGGGTTAGAGACTTGTGTACTTTAGAGCATACACAGGAACACTTTTTCTTTTTTTCTGATAGACCCTAGAAATGTCTTTAATACTCCATAGAATACTCCTTCCCTTGGTCCTTAGCGGTCTTTAGAGTCTGATAACTAACTGTCATTTGATGAAAAAGTATCAGAAAGACTGTCAGAGATGGACAAATTTGCCTTCTAATAAAAATTGAATACAGCTGTTGGCAATTTAGTCTTAATACTTCTTTTTTCCTGCAAGAAAAAGAAATCTTCTGGATGTCCCTGTTCTCTGCAGAAACTACCAATGTGTTCATGAAGTTTGTTAGCTGTTAATACACATGGAGCTGTTTTATGGTGTGTGTTGGGTGGGATGTTCTTTAGAACACAGTACTGTAAAGTCCAAAACTTGGGAAACCTCTCAAAGATTAAAACTTTGATCTATATTGCACCAATATTCACTTGATGAGATATAGATCCCAGCCCTCTTCTCTCCTTCCTCAGAAATCTGACATTCCACATGCTCTTTGATAGAGGGTCTGCAGTAGGGCCTACAACATCATTCACACAGTGTTCAGCCGGCTGAGTAGCACTAAAATTCATTCTTGATTTGCCTGTCCCTAAAGAGTGGCCTTGTACTGCATGAAGCATAAAAAAATCTATCCGTGTCTCTGTCTTTTATTACTATTCTTATCTTATAATGGCGATAGCTTGGATGCAGATTTTTTACGAGTAAAGACATAATCAGCTAATATTATCAATAATAATATTGATACTAATGCAAAAGGAATCTGCTAATGAGAACCACTAACCAAGGAAAAGAAATTAGAGTTTAGATTGACAACAAAGGTATTTGCTGAGAATAAAAGAGAAGCATGAACTGTATTGAGTCGTAAGAGCAATAATGGAATAGGATGTCACAGAAATACCAGTTGCAGCTGTGCACAGTGACAGTCAACAGGGACAAGCAGAGATTTATTTAGAAGATATTTCCTGGCAAAGACAAATGGGTCTTATTTATTTATTTAAAACATTGCTCTCAGGGATGGCCTTAGGAGATGCATAATCTCACTTCCCAGCTGGCCCTGAATAGGGTGTGGGAGGGAAGTTGGTGAACATCTGGGTTTCACAGAAATTCAGGTTGTATCCTTTAGAAAGAAAATGTGTTTCTGCACAGATTTCAGAAGTTAATATGTGTGCTCTTTTAGAAAAGTTAAGTCAGTGTTACCAGACTATCCGTTCGACAATTCAGAATCCCTTGGAATGGGAACACAAGCTTTATCATACACAGCTTTGCTGGAGAAGCTCAGTTCCATCACACAGGGAACACTTGAAAGAGTGGAGGTGAAGCACTGTCCCCACAGATAATTAATTCTGCATCATCTCTTCTCAGACTATCAATATCAAACTGCCCAACTAGATCCAACTGCACAGACATTTTGACACATGCCCAAGGCAACTAGATTAGCACCACACCATCATTTTGCTCAGGCAGCAGCCATGAGTCAAGTGTTTTTAGCTATGAGTGAACCAGTTTCTGCCATGGAGATCCCCTGAGGCTAAAAAGATCCACAGAGATTTTATTTGCCCTGGCCTCAGTTTTTCTAAAAAAAAAAAAAAAAAAAAAAAAAAAAAAAATCTGCTGTTGAATTTCTGCATGGGGAAGGAAGAACAAGCTATTTTTGTCACCAGAGTGACATCCAGCGCAGTGCAGCTTAGGCTAACTGTTAAGAAATGGAGAAGATCAGCATCATGTTCCTGTTCCCAAGACTATTTCTGCATTTAACACAAAACCAATTAAAACACAGCAGTAGTGGGATGGAAGTCCTGTTACCTACAGAATCCTGATCTGTCTTACACTTGCTTCAGGTAATGAATGCTTCATTTTTGTGCCACTTTTAGTGCTACTTTTGAACTGGGTACTGATGTGTTCAATTCTGTAAAATACATACTTGAGGACTTGTGGGGTATAGAAATTTCAAGAACATGAAGGCATTCCAGGTTTAAATACAGGACAGGAATCATCTCAACTAGTTGTGCCCCTCTGGAAAACAGCCATTAACTAAGGCAGTCATCTATCCTTTTCCAGCTAAAGGAGAGAGAGCTTGGCATGCCAGAACTCAAATTCACCCCTATTATAAGATAGTCAAGGGATGAATTGCTCCCTGGGAGTGCCTGTTTGTCTGTGTAAATGACAGCAAAAGCAAAATAATTAGCTCATAAAAGATACTTTTATATGGCTGGAGTTTGATGTAATGAAGGTCTTCCCCAAGTTCTGTTGAAATCTACCTCTGGGTGCCTGAGTCCTTTGCAAAAGCATTCCTGACTTCTAAAATACATACTAAGATAATGAACTATTTTTTTCCTGATGCATTGTTCAGTAGCCTGAATCCACTGTCTCTCACACTTAACAGAAACACAACTACAATTCCTGAAGCAAAATGTCCATCTTCTACTTACACCCCATACCTTTTTGTTTTCCTCGTGTTAAAAAAAGATTAAAGAGGTTTATGTGTTTCCCTTGGGAAACATAACCTTGGCTTATATGTTTCACTTAGAATACAGTTTGATAATTACAGAGTGTAACCAATTGCACAAACTAGTGATTGAATGATGGGGATGACAGTTGAAAAGAGGGAACAGTATAAAAGGTATGGCAATTAAGCCCTAAAATAAAATATTAAAGGGCTGTAACAAATTGCATCCTTGTGTAGTAGGGGATATATAATGTACACTGAGTTCATAAATTGAAACATTTGAGTTATACTGTGTACTTGAGTTATATTTTCACATAGTGAAAGCACTCTGGACTTGACAATATTAAAGGCTTTTTCTCACTTAAATGATTCTATGATTCTATGACTAGTGAAAAATAATAAGAGGAAGAGACTAATATAAAAGAACAGGGTAGGAGTGACAGGGAATAGATGGCGAATACTGACTGGTTTTGTCAAGTCACTCAGGTGTGTCTGTTCATCTGGGTTGCTTGGGACACTTTCAAAAAACACCTAAAGTATTGTGGATAGCTCTCCCACCAAAAGCTTTCTGAATTATTTTGGACAGTATTCCCTGCTGTAAGAATGGCTCAGCAAATGCTAGTCGAGTTTAAATCTGCATTGGGGTCCTGGAAATGGGAAACAAAATGGTGTTCTTTCTGACTAAACTCTAATTACCACAATTATTTTGTAAAAGATATCCAGATTAATCAACTGATAATTCTGCTGGGATGTGAAAACCAGACAATGGCAAAACAGTAATATTTTCTGTGTTCTTGAAAGTAGGAAAACTTTTTATAACTGTCAAAGCCAACAAATGTTTCATCAAATTAACTCAGAAAGCATATCCACTGAGCAATATGGTGTTACACTTACCAAGTTAAATACAATGCATCAGTCACTGTACTAAAATAATGGACTTCTTTAAAACTATACTGAAACCTTTCTAGTTTCATCAAGTTCTCTTTTTGTTTCTTATCCTGATGCTGCATGTTTCCATACCAGAGTTTTGTGCATTTATTCAGTAGTTCTGTTTCACATTTGAATCAGTGCTGACTAATATTTTCTTTCTCCACATTCCTTCTTACTTGATTACAGATCCTTATGAGACACTGGTATGCTTCACCAAAGACAGAATAGCTCTGCTTTTTCTTTTTCCAGTTTCCACCTTTCTAATGTGCTTGAACTTGTCTATTTATTCTGATTTATTTCTGTTTGCCTCTATTCCTCTTTACTCTATCCTGTCTGATTGAAGGAATTGAATTTGTAAAGTGTGGAGACTTTTTTGCAAGACAGATTTTAACAGCATTTTTTTGAAATAGGTACACCAAAATGATTCTAAGAAATGCCACCTTATTTCTCTGCACCAACAGACACATAGGCCAGTATAGTATTTTCCTGTAAGGTTGACTGGAGCTGATGTTATGTTACCAAGGATAACTTTATTGATCTATCGAGCTTGAGATGTTTAGCACCCTGTAAGATGGGATACAAAAATCCTTTAGTAGGTAAAGAGTGCTTTATACAGGAGAGATGGGATTGGCCCTTTTTAAAAATATTCCATCCAAAAGAAGATAAGCCTGTATTGAATTTGTGCTCTGAGTGTGTGACACTGGAGAATAATTCAAGCCCCCCTCAGATTAGGTAGTAATGAAAAATAGTGGTAGAGTGTTCATACAGATCATTTTCCTTATAAATGTGTCTTGCTGCTTCCTGTGTTTCCACTTCTATACAGCTTGTTTTCCCTATGGATGTGTTTTCTGTGTATTATATGAAATAATTTTAACTGGTTTTGTTCCATTGATTCATAGAGAAATGACATGTCATTGAAAAGCAAAGCCTGAAAATAACCTGTTATCTAAACAAATCATGAGCTGATGACTTTTCTCCTGGCTCACGTACACTCTGTGCACTTTTAGATAGCACAAATTACACTGAAAAAGTTATAGTGAGAATAACTGAGAATTACTGAGTTTGTTGGCTAAATGACCATCTGAGTATTTAAAACTTGTATTTGCTGTTCCTTGCTGGCTGATTGGCATTCTGATAATTTTTCATTTTGTGCTTGTTTCAGCATGGCCTCCTCACTTGGAGGAAAACTGTCTCTGAAAGGAGAAAGAGAACTGCCTCACTCTATGAAATTTGATCTAATTTTTTTTTTATTATGTTGTGCCAGTCTAAATTATTCTTCACACTGTGGGAGATCCTAGCATATGCAAACTCATAATAACAATAATTTAAAGCTATGGAGACATCTTAATGAGGTGATGGTGTATCTCTGTCATTTGCATTTGCTGTAACTGCCCCTGTTACTTTCCCTAAGTAAGATATTAATTCCTTTTCCGCAAGTCAGTGGGATCCTATCGTGAAGAAGGAAGCTCATTGTGAAGAAGTCAGAGGCTCATTTTTTAAATGAAATTTACTGGTTTCTTTGACATTTATCTTACGCCTTTCTATCAGTTATCTATCACAAATTCTTTCTTCTGAATGGGAAAGTTGTAATCTAATACTAAATGTGCCTTCATACACTCTCTGTCCAATCTGCCATATGTGCTAATATGGTTATTTCTTGCTTTGTGTGTCCACAGTTTATGATGCTGCTGTGAATTTCTTTAGGTTGGAAGACCTACAAACACCATGCTCTTTAGTTGCTCAGCTGCATATTTCAGTTTTGTAGCTGTGGTAGTCAGGTAGCATCTACAGGTTACTGGAAACACAGGCAAGAAAACGAAAAGATCTAAAGAGAATGAGTGTTTTGGTGGGAGGCAATTCATGGTTAATGAATTTTTGTACAGGACTGTCAGATTAATAGAAATGAGATCAACTTTTTGAAGAGAGCCTCTTGAGGACTTTTGGAGGGGTATTTAATATTTTTAGTCCTTGAATTAGAAACAAACAAAAATCAGAAGTAAGGAAGGAGTTCCTTTCTTCCTGCTAGAGTAAGGAATGTTCTAAAAATATTTAGGAGTCAAAGTGACTCTTTCTATTTTCATGGAAAGAAGAAAAACATAAGTAAAAGGTTAACACATACTATATTTCATGCCTTCTGATACGGAGAGACTGGAAGTGTGATAGCGTCTACCAGTCTGTGCTATATACCAGCTCAAACTGTTTCAACATTATCGAAGCTCTTTTAAAAATATTTATTCATAGAACCCGTCAGGTTTTGACTGTAGAGATTAGGAATGGAAGAAAGAAAAATATATTAGTGATTTGCAATGTGCCTGCACCACAAACAGCTTCTTTTCCCCTCTTTCTGTTGTTAACCACGTTCCACACTAGCAGACGGAGCTGCCAGACAATCTGAATTTCTCAACTACTCTACTTGTGAAGCAGGACTGGGTGGGAATAGAAGGAAAAGGAATAAAAGTGGTGCAGCTGGTTTCAATTCAATCTTTTCACTAGAAAGGGCCTAGAAGATTATAATGTTTTTTACTGTCAAACCTCTAGTCCTGTTCATGAGCAGCAATAAAATTGGAACCTCTCTGAATCCTCTCCTGAAATAATTTTGTCTTTTCTTCAGTAAGTTTGTCTATTCTCTGGTCAAGAATTGACCAAGAACAAGGAAAATGAAATTATGTAGAACACAGTAAAAAGTTTTACAGAATTAATAATTATGCAACATATTCTTTAAGGTTATATAGTGGGACTTTTTATGTTTCCATGGATTCAGTCATAAAACTGTCTTTTTCTATTTATTTTCACTTGTCATGATTTCTTTTGGTATTTTTCTTTTGACCTCACAGCTTTGATATTTTATGTAGATGTAATCTGAAACAGTAAGTCTTATTTGAACTTCAATAGCGTTTGACAGGCAGAATTTAATATCCACAACCTTGATTTGATCCTTAAATACAAGAGAAGTCATTATTTGGTTTGAGGAAGTAGCTGAAGACTGCTCATTTTCACAGTACATATTTCAGAGTTCAGACAGCTTCATATTTTTCCTGGGTGTAGAACCTATGTTACTAGGAGGACTCTTATCCCAGGTAACTGCAGCAGTGCTCAACCCCTGTATCGATTACTCCATCTCCCACTGGATGATCTTCATAAGCTCCCTTAACAGGTGTCTGAAAATTATTAAGCTAAGCTTTTGTGTTCTTAACAGTTATTTCTTACTTATTTTCTAAATTTTTTTTTTGTTTTTATTTTGATCAGTGGTTACAAAGACTATCTCTCTCTTAGTGAAGTGCCATATATCGTGTGGATTACACTGTGATTTGAGGGATCGATTCATAATTCTTTAAGCCAATTTTCACTTTGCTTTTGTGCTGTTGTTGAAAATATTTTTTTTGTGATTTTCAAGTATGTACATTTCATGCTTATAGGTGCATTTGCACTTAAGCATGTACTCAGATGAAGAGATACACTTAATTCTTCCTTGCTTTGTGACAGGAGGGGCACCTTGAATTAACATTCAGCTAGTTTAAGGGTTTTTCAGACTCCATGGTAAAGAGATGAGGTAATTGAGAACTGCCAATTATAACCAAAGGAAGTCTGACTAGAGACCTACTAAAACTAGTCTGCTCCTTCTGGATTGAATCTGGGAATAAAAAAATTATTTTTCTAGCTTCTTGTTTTAAAAGAAGGAAGTAAGCTTTGTAGTGGAAATACTTTTTCCCTGGGAAAAAAAGTGGAAAAAAAAAGGTGGAAACAAAAAGATAGATGATTTAGGGAAGCAGGAATATTATTTAAAAATAAGTTTAACTAATAATCCTGGTCACTGTGGTTTAGGTTAAAAAATTTGGCGGTTTATCTGTATCTTTACCTGAAGTTGGATCAGCAGGTCTGGGGAACAGAGACAATATTTCTAACTGTACCATGTTTAATCACTGAATCCATATGGAGAATTTAATGACTTTTCAATTACATATTTTATGTTTAGCTTTTCCCTGAATTTAAACTGACTACTGAGTTCTGCGTTAAATATACCAGGAAAAATATCAGCTTTTATATCAGAATTCAAAAACTTACTAATTCACATTTATACTTCAGACAATATTGTTATCAGTGATGTTCTGTCATATCTGGTTCCTGATTGGATGGATTATGTTTGTGTCACATCCTGTGTAATTTTTAAATGCATAATTTCATAACTTACATCAGAAAAAATATTGGAGATTTTAATTGGTGGGAAGATTTCAGGTTTTCAATAAGAAAAAAATTATGTACATTATTATAACCATTTGATAAAAAAGAATTTTCCCTTTCACCTGTGAAATAAAGAAAATATCCTCTTATTTTCTTCTTTATTTTCTCAGACTTCTTTGTGTATTGGTGACTAAAAGTCAGGCACTTTCACACCCTATGTTTTTGCTTTCATGCTCATACATTTGGAGTTTTATGGGAGTATTTTAGAATCCTAAAAAATAAAAGGTTTGTAGAAGACTTGCTGAAACTCCTCAAGGCAAAAACCACCACTAGTGACAGACGTGTGTCTAATCTGCTTTTACACCTCTCATGATGAAGGTCTCTTAACCTGTCTAGGGCAATTTATTCCAGTTTTGTCTATTGTTCCAGTTACAGCCTATTTCCTAGTATTATTCTGTCTAATATTACAACATATATGTGAAGATGACAGTATTTTGAAGTTGTGTTGTGAAGCACTGGCACGCTGTGGGCACATTTACTATACCACAAATAATGTGATCTAGCACAGGTATAAGGGAGTTATTTTCTGTTGTTTAGTCAGTTTGGTGATTCATACTGCTCTTAACCAAGAATGACTGTTGACTTAAGCATACTTGTTATGAAAAGTCAAGCCATGGTCCTCTCAGTCAAGCTGAATTGGTTGGGAATCCGGTTCTTACTTCACTTTTCAAGAAGTCTTGAATGAAAGCCTCTTCTTGTCATGTCAGCTTCTGAATATGATCATGATGGCCCATGGCTTTAGCTTGATCTGTATAGAGAGTCAAGTCTGTGTTTTGCATTCCAGTTGCTATTTAACTTTTAATAAAGTGAGCATATACCTATAAGGCACAAGTGGCTCAGTGAAGTTCACTTAGAGAAATGGTTCTCACTTCCCTGACAAATATTATGACTATACAGATTGAAAATGTATACAGAATAGTGGGTAGGAAGGTTGAGTTTAATTCCCATAGATGTGATGCTTACCAGTTTTCCTTATTTTGCAATGAGCCTCAGAAAACATTTCAATAGAGAAACATTCTGATTTTAAACAGAAAATGGCAAAGTGGAACATTCTGAGGACTTTTCCCCCACTTTGGGTGTGGTGCTCTGCTAGTGTTGATGCCTCAAAACAATTGCCTTAATGTAAAATCTGCTCTTACAAGTTGAGTTCCCTCTTGAGACACCAAGGAACTAAGTTGACCTGACTGCATGTTTTCCTCACAGTTCAAGATCCTTCATGTGATGATAACTTTTTGTAAAGGAAGCCATTTCCATCAGGCTGGATTCACAAGTAGAATGCATTGAACAACTAGAAAGGCCAAGTGTCTGGTCTGAAAGGTGTGTTAAATGATATAATGTATTGCAGAACTCTTTTTCCTTCCTGCAATCTGAATAAATTTTTATTACTTCATCAAAACCTTTATTCCAGCACCTACAAGGACAGAGACACCTAGTTGTTTTTTTCCCTGAACCTGGGTTGATCAAGCATGTTTCAAAGTCATGGTTAGTGAAAAAAAATAAGTAAATTAAAATAATAAGAAATATGATCAGAAAATAGATACACATCTTTGCAAGTCTTTATATGTCTGCAATCCTGCAGAAAAACACTTTGTATACGTATGTTTTGCATCTCTAGGTATAAATAGAAGGAAGGAGTTCATGCCTTTCCTCTTCCACAGGATTATCTGAAAGCAATAGCTTTCACTGCAAAAATAAGAAAACATTAAAAAGAATGGGTACTTGATTATACAGATATTTAAAGTAATTACATAACACATAAGTATTATTATCTTTGCTAGAGGCTCGGCATATTTATTCAGTTTTTCTGTATTTCCAATGCAACATTATCTTCCCTAACTTGAATAACATATTTACCTATCATGTTTTATCAGATTATAAATTAAGTTGAATTAGTAGTAAGATACCACCTTATTACAGCTACACTTGTGCTCATGTGTGTCTCAGACAATCAGTGGAGCATAGGGAACCCCTCTCACCCCTTTCTCAGCCGATGGACTTCTTGGATGCTGGCAAACTGGGGTGTCATAAACTTCTTTTATTTTGCAGGTAGACAAGTGGACAGCACTGAAATAAATTTTAGTTTGCCTTTTGATTATAGTTTGCACTGAGAAGAAACTCAAAATACAGAGAGAATGTCTTGTTGCTTGTGTCTGTTGTTTGCAGTATAGGTAAATGACACACATCAGAGGCGTTGTAAGTCTTAGTGAAGATATGTGAGTGGTCAGTATCACTAAATAAAAAAAAATCCAACAACTATTTGGTGAGGAATAGAGAGGAATTTTATGTTTTGCTCTGCAACCCAGGTGAAATTCTGTTTTAGAGGAATTTAATACTTTAAATAATTGTCTTAAATGTGAGTGAAGTTCCAAGTGATACATTCACCCTGACTGTCAGAACTATCAGCAACAACTTGCATATATGTGGAGTTTTCTCTCTATTTCATGTGACGCCTGCTGCAGATGATAAGACTGAAGAACAGCAGGGACTTTTTCCATGTTTACACGAAGGTCAGGGGTGGTTGCTGCACCTTCAGTAATTCAGGATGAAAAGAGTTTGCGTGCTTTTGCGTACCAGAAGTACTCTATTACCTGAACAGAATGGCCTTCATAACTGAAACAGATAAACTCTGAGCTGACTGAGAGCTTGTATTTTGTTTTAAATTCATATAGCTGAAGGAAGGCACAAGACTATTGAATAGACTCAGACTATCAAATTGAAGATATTTCTTCTAAATTCCTCAGAGGCCTTGATTGTTTTCTTGAAGAAAATTAACAACATTCCTTTTGTGGCAGCAAAAACAATGCTTGTCAGGAGAGCAGTCAAGGCTTGGTGGTGTACAATTGATTTATTAGGTCCTCTGTAATGAGAAAAAAAGAACATTTCTGAATTTGTATTAGGACTGGGGAACAACAGAGTTATTCATGGAGACATAACTTCACTCCTTCCACCTTGGATTATAATCATGACATTCACAACATTCAACAGCACAGTCGCATACTGCTTCTCAAGTAGCATTCGTAAAAATTAACACTGTGCCTAGAGTTTTGTTTCTTTGGTTTTATCCAGTTAAAAGAACATGTAAGAACAGCCATATCTAGTCAAATCAGAGGTCTGGCTAACATCGTGTCCTGTGACAGCGGTCCACAGTAATGTGCCATGGGAATTTATAAGAGCAGGGAAAGTGTATGCAATATGTATGACACACCCAATCTTACAACCATAGGAAATCATGGGCAGGACTGTGTGTATTTTGGTGTTTGTGTGTGCCTTCCAAACCTTCCACGGGTAACGCAGGACAATACAATACTGCTATGCAGTTTTTCAGGCTTGAATGGGACTTCATTATCTTGGTGCTGCCTGAGCCCTAGATTTCAATATGTGTGGGAGATGTTCCTATTTCCCTAAATGAAGAAACTGCTTTCCTATCTTTAGTACAACTCCTCAACTTAACCGATGCCAAAGGCAATTGCCATCTTTTTAAGGTAGAAGATTGGAATATGATGCTGATAAGACAAAAGTGAGAAGACCAAAGGTGAGAAAGAAGGAAATTTAGAAGACTGAGTAGCAGAGGGCTATTTATAAGAATTTTGCTCATATACTGAAAATCATTATATCATCAAGTAGTAAGATTTTCATGCAGGGTCATTTGCACAAAGACTAGAATGCTGAATGCTCTAAATAAAACAATGAAATTGTTATACTAGATCTCCAGTATTTTAGGTAAATGCATTTTAAATAGAGATCTCTTTAAAAATATTATGTTTGTAATTACAGTAAGGAATTTGTTTCAAATGCTCATCCTTTTCCCTAAAGTGTCACATGCAAAATTTATGAACTGCAACTTGTGTATTTGTTGCTAACATGGTTTTGATTTTTACTGCTAAAAGACAAATTAGCTTCTACCAGTCCAAATCTGTCTGAATATTTGAGTTAATTTGGTGCTCCATCTTGTCTGAAATAATGGTATTTAGCAATTCTACCAGCTGGCCAGCAAGGCTAGAATGAACATACATTTTGCTGCACACCGCAAATAGCAATGTGATCAGGAGACTAACTGACAATAACGTGATGAGTTAACTTTTTTCCATTTTCAAAATTCACTGAATAATTAGAGCAGCAATTAAAAAAAAAACACCAACATTTGCTAAAATGTGATGTCATGAGGAACAAGAGAAATTATAAAATCTAGAATTTACTGTCTTTTATAATAACTGTGATTAAAATACTCTAGAGATCTGCACAGTTAGCAGGATAGACCTATTTAAATGATGGGTAATTTTCTATTGCTTTAAGTGGACATCACGTTTGGCCCAAGAAAGCAGGTTTTTTATATGACATCTAGAAGGTAAAATATAGTTACTCACAAAAGCACATCTGATAAAGGCTACAAATCTGTCAAACACGACCTCCTATATACACACCTACATGTATACACACACATATAAATGTATAATGTTTTGCTGAGCTTCTCATTGCCTACAATGACAGTAATCCCAACCCTTTCCAGTTCTGATGGTCATTTGGCCAGAGGCTCAAGTTGAGGAATCTCTGCTGCCAACAGCAGGCAGCTGACCATCAGTGCTGACAGCTGCAACCTCAGCTGTGACAGCAGGGAAGGGAGGGATTTTTGTACGAACAAGTGCCAAGGTCCTTAGGGATTTAGTCTGTGGCTCAGCAGATGCTAGATTCTGTTCTGTATTTTAAGGAACTAAAAAACTCTTCATTTTTTTAACACCATTAAAGATATGCTTAAATTCTTGTACGGAGGAAGAACTTTAAGAAGATCTGATGTATGTAGCAGAAGAAGGCTCTCTATGGCTCAGAAATTGTGTCAAGTTTACTTAACTAGTGTGACTTGTAAGAGTGAAACCTCTCTTGGTATAAAGTCTGGATACGGTTCAGGGCATAGCCTGTGCCTAGAATGGTAGGAATATGACCATGTTGTGGGGGCAGAGAGGAAAGAGTGTAGCCATGTAAAATCTGCCTTTGTTATTAGTTTACCCTCATGGTAAGGGGATGGTGTCCTAGCCTACTTCATTTAGTATTATGAATGTAATTAACAGAGCTCTTCACTCCTTTTTTTTTTTTTTTTTTTTTTTTTTTTTTGGTCCCAGATTAATCAAATCCTTTTTTCTTCTTGTTGACTTTTGTAGTTGTGACAAGAATGGTTACAAGGTGACAAGCTAGACATTGGCTATTTTAGAGAACTCAGGCTATGACTTTGTTGCTACCTAAGAGTAGACTGGTGAGATGATGATACTAACTGCATCATTTAGCTGATTTTAATCTATTCCCCTTCAGGGAAGAGATACCAAAGCAGCAGAGGGCCCAAAACAGTATCAGAGATTAAACTCAAAAAGCCAAAATTAAGGCTTGAACTTTGTCAGTGGCCCTGTTTTATTTAGTGGTATAGAAATTTCCTGAGAGTACTTTGACTTAGGCTGAATGATTTGGAGCATTGGCTTTGTAAGCCTTGCAGCTGGAAGTGTGGAGGACACATGGATGACAAAGCTAAGAGAAAAAGGTTGCTTTCTGAGTGCATTGGTTTTTCCAGGGGAATCTCCTTGACATAAACTTATTTCATGGAAATAAAGCTGTTTTCTAGGAGCTTTTTAAAACGACAAAAATATTTTGTCAGAATGTTTTCATCTAACTTGTTTGCTGACACTGACTGTGGTTGTTCAGCAGCATGTGAAGTTACATGATATATGAAGGTGTTGGATCATAGCAGACTGTCATATTTTGTCAATAGATCTCACAGCTGTATTCGATGCAGAGTCTTTTTTCCGGTTGATGTATAATTAACCAGTGTCATTTTGTTTCATCTTAACTAAGAGAAAACTAAATTTAGAGGTGAAATTTTTATTTCTAGGTTCATTCTGGGTTCTGCTTTTCCTCTGTTGTGAGCTGGCAGGCATCTCTGAGAAGATGCAGTCCCTGTGCACTCACAAATCATTTGTGGTATTTTTGCACCTTTTCTTTCTTGTTACAGCCCATATATGGAATCATCTTCTTAAGCCTTCCTAAGGAATATAAGCAGAAAAATAATACTGAATCTTTCTGTATTTAGCGAACTTAAAGGAAACAAACCAACACAAATTTACTGCACTTCTAAAAGATTAAAAGGTAAGGATTTTTTCTCTGTTTTTTTTTTTTTTTAATAAAAATGTGAAGTTCAACCTTGAGCGTTCAGAGTAAAAAAGAAACACGTGAATTTGAGTTTCCAGCATTTCCATTGCTTTACCAGTCCCTGAAACAGGTAAAGAATGAAGGCATAAGAAAAAAAAAAAGGAGAAAATATATAGAGAGAGTAAATTTAAACGCACAATAATTAACCAACTACATGGGATTAGTCTCAGTTTTGTTCTCATTATTAGTTTAAACCTGTCTGATTTTTTTAAGTTTCCCTACCCTGCTGCAAAAGAATAACCTCTCATATGTCTCATATATAAATACATCTAAAGGTCTTCTCTTGGTGAGCTAGAAATTAGGAAGAAGTTATGAAAAATACCTTGGAGGTTCTTCAGGGTGATGTAGAGAACTGATAGGTGTGATTTTTCTGTAAGTGAGATTATAAACTCTATAAAAGTGCTATTGTGCTTTGAGCTTACTCTGTTTTTTTGGACTGTAGAAGAGAGAAAATCATTTGCCACAGAATAGATGAGTTGAAGTGGATACTGCTGTGGTGAGTGCTTAGCTGGTAACATGGTCTCTTTTCTCTCTAAAGAGGTATTCAAAATGTATTGGAAACATGGTACAGATTAGATAATATATATGTGATATGTATCCATAAGGTCTTAAACTCCATCATTGTGGCTTAAAAAAACTACCTATTTCTATTGCATTACAAGAATTGGTTCATAATACAGTTTCTATCTCTGTTTTTCTACAAAAGTATAGTTGCTTTCATTTACTTATTTAATTTTTCCAGCACATATTACTGTTCTCAATAAAATTGGGTTGACAGGAAGTAGTTGTTTTTCAAGACACGAAAAAGTGTTTATTGCCAGAACATGTGCTGTTTAATTTCTTTGGTCAATACTAATTTTATTTATTTTATTTTTAATCAATATTTTGACTGGAAAATTATATTGACATAGAGTTAAGCGAGTAGTAATTTGGAGACCTGGATTCCTCTCTGATTTAAGCAAGTAATGTGATTACTGTTAAATCAGTTCAGCTAGGTCTTATGTGTGCAGATATTTCCCATCATAAACACAGAATACCTGTTTTCATGTTTTTCTGAACCTTGCTAATTTTTGTTTATTTTAGTAAGGAGCCTACATTAGAGTTCTGATTTAAACTTCCCTGGGTGATTCCAGTGATTTCTAAACATATTAGGTTTCCAGTGCTCAGATTTCTACAGCTGCAATTTAGGAATAGTTTAGAGGCTGCTGTCGAAGTCAAACAAAATTGCTGTCCATTACCTACAGAGTATAAATGCACTGAGATTTCAGTGGAGGATTCTTATTAACAGCAATTTTAATTTCTAAAGTGTTTTATCATCATGTAAATCCTTTTATAATGAACCTACAGGCTTTCCACATGATTTAGATACTTCACACATTAAAATCATTATGTTTACTTATTTTGACTGGAGACAAGGGGGTTAAAGAGTTAAGACAACATACCTGAATTCAGAACTGCAATTGTATTTATCTGACTATATTGAAGTCAGGAGAAGATTTGCAGTTTAATCTAATTGATTTGGCTTACAAGAAAAAGATCAGAAAAAGATTTTTAAATTTTTTTAAAATAATGACTACTATAAAAGAGAAATAGGAGCAATTTTCAATTTTTCAAATTATATTTTCAGTGAAAATTTAGCAACAATTAAAAAATGAGAAAATTTTATGGAAAATGTTAGATTTGAATTTCTTCTGCCAAATTATCACGGCACAAAGCCATTTTAGGTTTGGAAAATGTAGGAGGGATAAGCAGGTTAGTGAATAGCGTGAGAGAATTAAAAAAAACCCCTCTACTGCTTAGTAAAATGCAGGGCTGGTACTTCAGTGTGAAAATAACACAGCATTCCGTGAGTGGTTATAATTCTAAATACTGCTGAAACGACTTCTGGGGCCTTGTTCCAAGTACATTAGTTTAGCGTAAAAGTCACCAACGCTTCTGGGAATGTGGCTTCACTTCGGTGTAATGGGGTTATTCTAAGGTAACATGTGGGAAACTACATGAGAAATTGCTTATAAATTTCCATGTAAAATTACGAGCTCTCTAATAACATACCCAAGTATTCAATTTATCTGAGCATGATTTGCAGTGTCTTTCCCTTAGTAAGAAATATTTCTTAGTCCCTGTATTCATATTGCATGCATGTATAATACTTAAAGAGCACAGGGAAGATGGGTCTCATTGTTCTTACTTACGTATGTGTGCTGCCTGACTGCCAGCTTGAAGCTCAAACAATGTAGTCTGAATTGATCAAATTAAGAAGATAGCTTTGCTTTATCATTTCTGTTTTTCTGCTGAGGAAATGAAGGAAGAGACAGTCAGTGATGTGTTCATTATTCTATGAGAAGTAATGAAGAAAGCAGTAGAATTCAGATAATACCTTGAAATTCAGAACTGCCCATCAAATCAGATAGTTGTACTTCTGCCAACTACTTTAAATGTCCATTTAGGTTACAGAGAGCAGGTCCATTTGGTCCTTAAACTTACAGCTTTGTAACTGTGTTATTCAACTAAATGTTTAGAGTTCCTTTAAAGAAGAGGGAGACAAGATTATGTTGTCAAAATGTGTTTGTTAACTTAATCTAGCACAGCAGAATCCCTGTTCTAGCAAATTCTAACAAGGGCAATTATATAAATATGAATCCTCTTTTGAAATATTTATTTATACATGTGATTATTCTTCGATGTATCAGGCCCCTCTTGTCAGAGATAGCATGTCAGACTAGCTGGATTTCTATTTACATTAGTTTTGGCAATTATTGTATTTTTTTATGTTTGTATATGTATTTCATTCTGATTTGTGTTACAAATACCTATGCATATTTCCAAATAAATGGACGTAAGATACTTACTTTACAAGATGTGGGTTCTGTGTAGAACTCAGCTTAAGAAATAGAACAATTACACTTTTGTCAGATTGCTTTTTTTTTTATGTCTCTAATGTGCTCGCACAACACTGGGACACATTTGTGTTCCAGTCCCTGTGATCATATCTTTGAATTCAAATGAAAAGCTGCTTCAACTACAGGGAGATTTTATACAAGTAAATACTAAAAAGCAGTAATAATCTCTACATGGTAGTAACTTCCATTAGAAAAATGTTCATTTGCCAAACCTCTGAGATTCTGGCTGCCCCTATGACCCACGAAGAAAGAAAAGGAAAAAATAAAGCCATATAGGTTACCATAAAGCAGACTTGAAAAAGAGTCATTCTTTGCTGTTGTATCAATTAGGTGACTGCTAATGCGAGTCAGTAACACAAATAAGAACATCTGGTAAACTTAGTTTATTGTTAAAATGAGTCCATTTCAGTTGCTGTTGAACTGATTGATATGCTTTTTTTTCCCCACCAAAACACTGGTTTTGCCTGGATATTATTCCCCTGATGTATTAAACTGGGGACTACCTAGTGATCCTGCTTTCCCTCTTCAGTGAAAATAGACCTAACAAGAAACTCAGATTGCCACAGAAAACGTAGGAACCTCTAATGAACTGTATAAGCCATGTTAGAAGACTCTATATTTATCTTTCATATTTAACTTTTAATTTATAAGTTCAAAATCAAACTATTCTATGAAAAACATTTCTTACTAAATCAAATTAATACTTGTGGCATTATTTTTCTGCACAAAATGTTTTTTTTTTATAACAGAGCTCTTGAGGATGAAGGGTTGCAACTTTCATCAAAACAAGAAAATAGCAGAGACAAACACAAGTAACATTCTTGAAAGCTTGAAGAATGCAGGTGCTAATTACACTTTACTTAGTGCATACGAAAGAGCCTAAAAATCCATTAACAGGCAGAGAACTTCATTTTCACATACAATCTTCTCTGAAAGGAAACTATGAGCAAGGAGAGCTGCTAAGAGGTCTCCTGGGATCAAATCTTTGATGGTTTATTGATCTCATTCAATGCTTTTAGAATCATTAAAAGTCACCTTTCCTTTGTCATTCAGTCCTAGGGAGTAAATTGAACATTATGTTCATGTAGGTCATTGAGTACTTTTTACAGTAGTTTATTCAAGCAAATGGAACAACGTGCTCATACTAACTGACTGGCAAGATGAGGATATCTCTTTGTTTAAGAGAAACAAAGTACCAATTTGCTTTGTAATAGGATGGTCCCTAAGAGTAAAAGATTCAATTACTTAAGTGAAGTGTCTAAAGGGGCTTTGGATTTCATATTTGTGTCTTTGTGAAAGTCCTTGTCTAAAATAAATCCTGATAGTAAATATTACCATTTTTTCTTGTGTTAGGGGCTCAGGAATGAAAAAAGAAAACCACACCCCTATTCTTTCATCATCTCTGGGCAAATAATTGTTAAAATAATGTTCAATGTAAGGCATTAGACTACATTATTCTGAGAAAGTTACAACAAATACCATCATAAAAAGTCTTTTTCCTAGGAAGAATTCTTGTATACCTAGTATTCAATACAGATGTTCAATCAAGATACCTTTAGTAAAAAAGCAGCACATCTGGATGCAGGATGTTTGGGCTTTTTAAATGTTTTCTCCCTCGCATGAACAGGAAAATAAATATTTTGTTGTTTATACACATCTTGTAACCAGAAAGCAAAGAGCATGTTCTAAAAACCCACAGAAATTATTTGTCTACTCTTTTTAGTACCTGGCAGCAAATCACTGACAACCACTTTGCTTTCACATGTCGATGAGTTCTACTGTTACAACACCTACAGTAGGAACCTCTTTTTGTTGCAATCCAAAGCAGTTTGCTAAATAGTAATTTATCTGGTTTCCATCAATTATGTCTTTGTCTGTTCCATCACTCTGATTTCAGGGCCTTTAAGGCAATACAGCCAATGACTCTGACCCTTTATCTGAGTGTAGGTGGGGGACATATACTATCACCTACATTGCCTGCTGCAGACAGAGTCTTCATCTGCAGTCTTCTAAAAGCTGTTTTCTGTACTTGACACCTTTTTCCAATGGAAAGGACTAGAGGTTTACCCTTGCTGTTAGGTATCTTAGACAGTTTAGTAAGCTATTTCATGACACATTGAATCCATCCTCTCCAACCCACCAGTTGGCAGGAACCATAGTTCCTCCTCACACCTTGATAATGATGGATTCAAATAATGGATTCAAATAATGCTTTAACTGCTCATTTTGTAAGTTTTGGAGGCTACCAGATGTTTTAAACTTATTTGTTCTCACCTCTGTTCAGGCATGTCTCTAGTTTCTCTGTGAATGAGTGATTAGGGTATGTGATGGCTTATTTGTTTTGTTTTACCTGAAAATAGTGGAAATGAAAGTTTACTTTACTTGATAATTCCTAATTTTATTTTTTAAGAAAAACTTTCATCTTTTTTATTTGGTTTTGTATTAAATACATATAGATTTAAAAATACCTACGTAAAAATTTATCATATCTATATTAAACTCATTTAAAATTTAGAAGTATTTTATAAATATATAATGTAGGAATATAAGGATATTAGTGGAATTCTCTACAGAAAGGTTGGCTAGAAGGTACCTCTGGAGGTCTGTAGTACAGAATCCTGCTTGAAGTGGAATAATTGTAATGATCAACTCAGCTATGGCTTTCTGTGATTGACTTGAAAACCTCCAGTGATATACCAGGCACAGCTTCTCTCTGTGACCAATGATGCACCACCCTCCTCATGAAGATGTCAGATGACAGATTCATTTCAATATGCATCCTGTCTCCAACTGATTATCAGATGTCTAAAAAACAACAAAAGAATGGGACAAATGTAATTTGTCATAACACTCTTCCAGCCCCAGACAGCAAAAGTCTGATCTCTATATGCTCTATAGAGGGTATTTTTATGTTTTTGTTTATTCCTTTTGTGATTTGGGGAGGAAGGGGAATAATTTTCCCCACGCAAGTATTAAATATGATTAAAAGCATATTTCAAATATTTACTTCATTTGATGAAGTCTCTGGCTTTCAGGCACTGTAAACAGAAGAGAAATACCTATTTCAATAACATTTAATGAAAAATATAACATGAAATCTAGCCTACTGCCTCTGTAAAATTCAAAAAAACTGAATAGTGTAGATTTTTTTCTTGAAGCTTTTTGGTAGCTAAAGATGGGTCAGAAAAGAAACAGTCATTCTATCATCTGAGACTGTATTGCTTTCCATTCGCTATCTGAAGTCATTCTACTGCAGATTATTCTTGCTTCCAGGCTCCTTCATTGAAGACACGCTGCTTTGAGCCAAATCTCTTATCAGTCCTGTTTCCCACTTCTACTTTGAAAAAGTAAAGAATATTATTCAGACTTCCTTTCTTACTCTGTCCAGAGTGGCCTAAACTGTAGTTCTATACTCGAGTCTTTCAAATGTGGAAGTTTACTGTTGACTCAAAATCAGTTCACTTACCAGTAACCGAAGATCTCACGGAAGGTCTCCAGCATACTTTGTCCTTTTGTGCTAAATTGCCCAAACTCAAACTGAGCTCTTGGAATTTACGTTTCTTCAATTCAAATGACCAGTGATTTAAATATGTCACTCTGCAAAGTTAGTCATAGTGTTATGTGAAAAAGGTAACCAGTTTTTTTCTAGTTGTTCTTTTCTTATACATTGAACAAGTTCCAAGGCCTTTTTAACTCCAAATTTCATTATTGGTACTTTCAGCAAGGACTAACAGGTTAGCAAAAGCTTTCTTTTTTGAAGGTAGGACTTACCATCTTCTTATGTTTATTAAAGTTCAGTACTGACAGGTCTAAGTGGACAATATAGCAAGAGGTCCCTTTAACTTTGCCAGGAAATCTGTGCTCTTAAAAAGAGAATTATTTAAACAACAACAAAAAATAATGGCATGCTACTAGTTGAAATAAGACTAATTTTGCCTCTTTTAGTAAAAAATTACATATAAATGGAATTTGTGTTTTAAGTCTGTTCTTGTCAGCTGTCCTTCTGTTTTAACTAGAGGAGCTATAAGATGACACAACACCTACAACAGGTTCCATCATTATATCATACAAAGGCCCTGTCAGTTGTTGATACCACTGAGAAATAGCTACTAGCTTGATAGAGATTATTTTTGTTTTACTTCTTTTTATGTCCCTGGCTCTATTCTCCCTACTTCCTTCTTTTCCTTAAGGGGGTCATGGTGGAGAAATAGTTGGAGTGATAAATTGATCAGCAGGGTACCATAGCAGCATTAAGCTATCCATCCATCAGGACTGCAGTGCATTTGAGCGACTAGGTGCTGGTTGGCTGATATTTCCAAGTGATGGAGAGGCTTTCACCTCTGTATTCCAGCCTCGACCACATTAGAAATATTTCTAACTTTAAATTGTTTCAGTATATATAGAAATAGTAAATAATGGGATAAAAGATTTGTTCTCGGGGGGACATTTCTATGAAGCACAACAAACTCCCTTTATATTGACTGTTAAAAAATGCTATCAATTTTTTATTGTAAAGAAGTCACTGAGAACTAAGAGTAGCAGATGAAAAAATCTCTTCTAGTAATATGTCAGTCCAGTTTCTTTGGCTGTCGAGTGTATAGTGGATTAAAATTCTTGAGTACTGCAGGAGTTGTTTTATGGCCTTGCTGTTCCTTATACATTGTCTAATGCCATGCTGATAAGAGCAGATACTGAGTTGCAATAAGAGCCATAATAATTATATGAATCTTACAAGTGATGTGTCTAAAACTTTGTCAGGTGCACCACCGACCTTTTTGTGGGCATTGGCTGCTGTTTGTGTTCCCTGAGGACAGCTATAGCTGAGAAGGGTTTATCCACATATCTTACATACCTGTGTCATCTTACTGATTTCATTGCCACTCCCTAAACACTTAGAAGTGTCATTTTTTAGGATGTTGATTTCTTGAGGCCTCTGTGCTGTGCTGACCACTAGTTTTTAAAAAGGATGTCCTGTTCCAGATGTTAGACTGCAGTTAATGTTGCATATTTTGCAGAACTTTAACCATAAGGAGACTGTATAATAGGCTTGGGAGTGTAAAAGTTAAAAAAAAAAAAAAAATTTCTCTCTTAAAAGAAGAAAAAAGGACTCAAATCAAACTGAAGTTCCGAAGACACTATGTAATAAAGATTACACTTCTCAGTAACAGACCAGAAAATGAATGAAAAGTCTTCCCTCTAAATAAAAGAACACTTTTGACAGTGCTGACCTGCTAAGTATCTCCTACTTCCAACAAAGGAGGTGAATAGAAGCCTATTCTGAGCTCATCAGAACAAATTCTACCAGAAATGGTCCTATTGCATGTGGTGTCCGAAAAATTCAAAGATTCAAAACACACGTATAAGAGTAGGCAACTGATGATCCAAAGAAGTTGGGCCCAGTGACCTTACCCTGGATGATGAGGTCACACTCTCCAACATGGGCAAGTGGGTTCAAAAATATTGTTACTCTCCTCTCTAACCTTTCACTTGAGAATTATATAATTCAATTCAATATAAGTAATATAACTGCTACTGGCTGCTGCAGAAACCAATTTAAGGATTTTTTTGATATTTAACAAGTATTCTTTGCCTGTTTTAAGTTAGTGCAGTTTATCTCTTGCTTCTCTGATATAGGTGTGTCAAATAAGTTTTTTGTTAGTCGAAAATTTGATCTTGAAAACTTTTGTGGGTAGAGTTGTTTGGGTTTTTTTGGTTGTTTGTTTGTTTTTTGTTTTTGGTTTTGGTTTTTTTTCATTAAGAAACCCATCTGCAATATATGGCTAACAGAGGATGGGGCCAATTTACCCTATGGTCAAAATCAACCTTTCATACAGTAAAGCATCTAACACTTACAGAGGTCTGATTGCGCCCACTTGGTAAAAATGAAAAACTATATTTTGTGGTTGCAGCTCAGGCAAATGAGATTAAAATAATTAATTAAAGATGGGGGGGGGGGGGTGTTGCCAAAGGACAATAAATGGTCTGGGTGCAGAAAATTTCTTGTATCACAAATGAGCCAACTTGTAGTATGAGGTGTTTCTTAGAAAGAGGTTAATCTGAAATGTATGTGAGGTAAAAGTTACATGTGCATATTAATGAAGTCTATTTTCCTAAAGGAAAAATCTTACAGTAAAGATCTAAGAGTCCTAATCAAAATGATTTTTTTTTCTCCTACCCTAACAGATAACATTGCATCTTAGTTTTAACACTGCAAAATATTCAGTAATACCATCAAAGGGTCTATCTGGGCTACAATTTGGTATCACAAATAAGCCTTCATTCATAAGTGTAGGCTTAGGGCTAATATTCATTCATTTGTAAAGGGTTTATTTCAAGCAAACAATGCATCCAATGGAATAAGCTGAGGAAAAGCTTGATACTTACTGTACAGCTGAAGTCTAATTCATTAGCAGAAAATCACAGGCATGTTATTAGTGAATACAAAGGAGAAAAAAAAAACAAAGAAGGCTACAGAATAAATAAAAAACTGTTAATCAGATTGTATGGATGTGTTCTAGCTTATTGTTCATGAAGCATACATTTAATCCTCTTACAAATGAGTCTGTCTGTTTCCAGCTTCTTCACAGAATCATCGAATGGGCCAAGTTTATTTCTGGTGCAAAATCCCTCATCTAGTGATGTATATCTTGGAAAGCAAAGGGAAATTCATCTAACAATAATTACAATGCTGCACATGTAATTGAGACAATGCTGAAAAATGTTAAAAATGGCACCAAAAAACAAAGGACTGGATATTGGAGAAAGGCCAATAACTTGGTAAAAATGGATATGAAATATCTTTCGTGAATGTTATTCTGAATGTCAATCACCACTCAACTCCCCCCCATTCCCCAAGACATTATTTTGGCTTAATTTACACCTACTTTATTAACATCTGAGCTATAATTCAGGCTTTCTATAAAGTTCCTTCATATCACTATGTTAGCACAAAAATGTTCTAAAAGATGATTCTTTGACAAAAGAAATCTGATATCAGTATGGAGAATTCAAGAATTGGTGGGAATTCCATGTTGAGTACAGACCAATAAAATTCAAAGGTTTCTTTGTAGTCATGCAAATCCATCAAGGAATGATGAAATTGCTCCTTATACCACTAGTGTCATTTGCAATTTTGCAGAACCTAATTCAATTCCATGTTTGCTCTCAGATTTGGTCAAGGAATGTTGTCCAATTCATAACCATAACAAAAGGTGAATTGTAAATATCTGTAAGCTTTCTGAGGAGTAACAAGGGTGATCAAAGATTTCATGCACAGACTGAGTTCCATGCACAGCTTAAAATAATATCTGCAATGAAAAAAAGATAAATTTGTTGGATGAACATCACAGTGAAATGGTAGCTAAACAAATTAGCATTAAGCTGCTAATTGCTTTAACACAAAGGGGACATCATTTCCCAAAAAAGCTTAAAGAAAGCAAACAAAATGCAAGAAAAAAAAAAAGGTTGATGAAAATTGTTTTAATACAACCTGCTTCCCATGTGCTCATTTTCATTAACAGTATTCCCAGGTGCTTTCTTAAAGTTCGTCATTGTTACTGGGTCTTTCTGTGCCCACTCTTTGGAACTCTGACAATAGTATTTCTGGTGGGCATTGACAATACCAGCTTTGTCATGTATGACGTCTCTTTGGAGTCTCTATTATTCCATGCAGATGGGATGTCTCAACTTGAGCCACTTTGTCAAATATGACACTTGCTCACAAGACTGCTGAGGTGGATTAGAGACTATCCTGTATGTGGGGTCTGCTGCACTCATCATATGGCTCAAACCTTCCTTGCCAGTTTTCCATATTCACAGGAGCTACTATTTTTGGTCTTTCTAATCAGATAACTCTCTTCTTCCTTTGTTGATCTGCCTTTCAATGCCATCAGAAGATTTCAGTGATGATTTTAAAAAATGAGCCAGAGTAATGGCTTCCACTAATCACAGGACAAGTGATGAAGTTCCTCTAGGATTACACAATTCCCTGTATCTTAAATAAGTGTAGTTTGTATGTTTTGAGCTTACAAGCTTCTATACTTGATTTTGCTATTGCTTAGGAGAGTAGGTATCTATGCAGCACTTTAAAAGCACCGTGAAGGGCCTTGTAAAGGTTTATGCTTCAGTGAAGTCCACTATGACAAGGTTAAATTCCTCATCTTATCTCACTGTTCTGACATTGTGGCATGATTACTGAGCTCAGTCGGATGTTTGCTATTCACAGAGGTAACTAAGGTTTGAAATATATTGTTTCAGAATTAATTTCTAGATTTAGGACTATAAATTTTTAGAAATGACATGACATCATGTGAAAATTGGAACATCCAGACTTCCAGTCTTGAGTTAAATTTTTCGGAAGCAGCCTTGAAAAATTAGAAATTCTATAGAGTAGAATTTGTCATGACCTATGACAATTCAGTTATAGGTACATCTAGTGGCCTTAAAACTGAACAGTCAAGTCAAATTCTGAGGATGAATAAATACAATACTTACTTGTTGGAGAAAACGTGCAACAGTGATTTTATTATTTGATTATTTGATTATTTCCAGAATAGCCACAATGCATGTTTCTACCTATCATCTAACAGCTTCATATCCTTATTTTGGACTGCTGGTGAAAGAATTATGTGAAACTGCCAAAAATTTTACTGAAGAAACATGTCTTGCTGCTCAGTTATGCATGAAACTTATTTTTGCTAAGAGGGATACCTAGGTTTTCTTTGGGGTTTTTCTGTTCTTGTTCTCATCAGGTCCATGTCAATTCTTGCTCATTTTTCTAGGACTACTGAGCTGGTTCTTTTTCCCAGTCTTCATATACCCTCTTAGACATGTATCAGATTTTCTAGTCATCTGGACCTCACCCCTTCCTTCTGAGTAACAGAGGATGCTGCAGGCTCTGAGACAGTCTCAAGTTAGGGGCATAACTACTTTATTAAATTAATTAATTCTTGATTACTGGCCTCTTGGAGCCAGCTAGAGGGTAGGTCTGCATCCATAAAGACCAATTGTATCATCAGATCAATTTTTTTCTTCTCTTCCTGCTCCCATCTCCTAAGGATAATTCGCATATTCAAAACTATTCTGCCTGTCTGTAATGCCTCACCACGACAGAAAATTTTGCAGAAAAGGCAGTCATATCTGAGGTAAGATTAGAGCTTCCTGAGACAACATGCTGCTTGCATTGAACCATACAAATCTACTGCACTTCTTCAGGTTCTGCTCACACTGATCCTGGGCAGCCCATATAGACTGTAGGCCTCCCTATTTTCCTGTGACAGGTTCAGGCAAGTTCCATAGGAGGCATTGTACTAAATAAGGTGAAAAGCTTGCTCAAACTATTTTGTGGGCATTGATAAAACTGCTTCCAGGGATGATAACTAAGTGTTTAGCATCTAAGTAGTCATAACATCTATGACCTGAGAAGTGTCTCAGCCCTCGACATAACTATAGTGCAAATGACAGAGAGATATTGAGACAGGGAGGCCGATATCTACCAGAGGAACTTGAAAACTATTTTTTAATTTTACTCTTAATGAATGAAGAATTTTTGAATGTCTAGGGCTGTCTTAGAGGTAGTCTCTGAGGAGGACCTGCTGTTACCTTCTCTGCAGCATGGCATGCCATCCTATGGGGAACAGTGGAGAAGGAGGCTGCAATATACCTGGCTATGGTATAAATCAATTGTTTGGATTTTGTGCTTTTGATAGAAACTATTTATATACTTAATCTATTTAAACTTATGGTGTTGCTGCTTGGCACTGGCAAAATATTCAGTATGGATGACAATCAGGAAGGAGTAATTTCTGGCTGGTAAGCAGCTCTTCTGTGTCCCTCACCTGGCTTTTGGTGGGACAAAAGGGGGATGTCTGGTCCAAGTTATGTTTCATATTTATCAGACTTGAAGAAGAGGACTGATGTCATGTCAAAGCTCTGAATAAAATGGACAGAGGCAAATTAGCATGTTTCTGTTAGTGGCTGACAGCTAGAAGGTTGGATTTTTGAAGAAATTTTGAAAGGTATATTAAGGGCATAAGGTACTAAATCCTTTTGACTTTTAATGGAAAAGGTGGCCACTGTATTTCCTGAGTCTATAACTGTAAACCACAAAGTACTCTTCAAAGCAGTTATCAGGGTCAGAGGACAGTAAAGTGTTTTTGTCTCTCCTACTCAAATGGTAATTTTCTTGGTTCTAAAGCCAATTAGATGTGTATGAGCCTCTGTATTTCTTAAACAACATTAGTGGTTGAGTAGCTATTTAATATCAGGGTCACCCTACCACAAATACCATGAAAGGCAAGGTGTCGCAGTGCACAACATAAAAATTGTTTAGGACAATTTTTTGATACTTTTGCCAGGAAAGACTGATAGAAAAAAGAAAATATCTGCATTATTGGCTTTTCCTATGTAAATAATTACTATTTTTGTTTTTCATCTGATGTTTACAACATGCATTCACACCAATGTATGTGACTCTGTATATTTTCAAGGCAAAATATTTCATGTGAAGAAGCATAAAAACTTGTTTCCCAAGTAGAGCTTGCAGCTTTTAAGTATCTATTTAAGCCTTTTATCACTCCTTATGCAATGCAGTTTGGAGATCTTGTGGGCTTTGTAGCTGTTCTTGACCAATAAAACCAGTAAAACTTGCCTTTCTTAATGATTTTGTGTGGGTTTGGTTATGTACATACAGTTTCTCTGGGGTAATTTTGAGAACCAGACCAGACTGGTGTGGCTCACAAGAAAGCTAAAGCAAAATTACCTTGCTATGAAGTCTTCAAGGCTAATAAACCCAAACACATAGATATGACATCATGGTCCTCCAACCCTGTCACTTTGTGTACTGTTTATTACTTTATCCTTTAAAATACCATCCATGGGCTGGCAATGAGCAGACTTTCCTCTTATTTTGGTGACAGAGGTATTGTTTGTCAAACTATTGCTCTGACTAACCTTGAGAAATATTGTTCTTTCTCCCTCAGTTGCTGTATTGCTTGTGTATTCTTCTAAGGTTCTCTTATTACTTTATACTTTCTATTTAGAGAAAGTTATGTCCCTGCAATGTGAGTGGTCCCTACTGTTTCTTATGTGTCACCTTCAAATATATTTTATATCTTTTGCATTTCAGTCAGAAAAGGCTCCCCATCTCTAAATGACCATTCTCCAGTCCATGAGGCAAAATCTCAATCAGTGAGATATATCCATGAGCTGGCATTCCAGCAACATCCCATTTACACTGAGACTTTAAACAGACTGTCCTTCCAGCCATACTCATTCAAACATGACCTTATTTGAAACCACAGTCATCACAAATGTTCCCTTGAAGTTCCACTGGTCATAGCTGTACAGTGGAGCTTTTATCTCTTTTAACCTCCTCTAGATGAATACCTCCAAACCTGTTGTCATTGGGATTATGCTCAGACCTATGCCTGACTTTTCAGAGGGGTTTTTGGGTCATTTCTAGGAATCATTAAAGATGTAATTCAAGGAAAACATAACTCAAGTATATTTAAGCCTAGTTAGTTTTGCCTTAAAACAACAAAAAAAAAAAAACTTGAGGTTTTTCTTACGTGGAACATGACAAGAAACCGAATTAAATAGGGTGACTGGGTCCCCCACAGGGCATAGCACAGTAAGGTTTTCTGAAGGGAAAAATAGTTTTTCTGTGTGGTTTGTACTTAATTCCCTGCTGTGAAGTTTTAGAATCACTAATGTTCAATTAGAAGAATTTGCTAACTAATCTCCAATTTCACTCAAAACATCACCTGGTCTCACTTTCCTGTAGTTAGAGTGTGTTTCTCCATGTTTTATTAGAAGTTTAGTTGATTGACTGGGAGAAAAAAGGGAGTCATGAGAAAAAATCTCAAGGAGGATTAAATAATTTTGAGTGATTTTGTAATGTCTTTGAAAATCCCAGTAAAATTTCCTTCTGTGTGAAATTGCCTCAATATCACTGTAGTTTATATAAAACCAGAACTTTTTCTCATCATACTTTTCACCACTATGAACAAAGAAAAAGAAGTGGTATAAAAAGTTGTTCTAACTTCCTTTATAATCTCTTTTTGTCCACTGTTACCAACGGAAAAAATTCCACTGTCTGAAATATGTTTGTAAGATTTATTTTTTTTTTAAGGTTAAAATTGCATTTTCTGTCAAATATTTGTAGTTTTAAAAATATCAGCAACCGATCCTTGGCATATATATCATCAGACTTCATACAGTTCAAGAATGTGTTTGGGCTGAAAATATCATCAATTAAATGCATTTCCTTCTAAGACAGTGTCATCATAGGAAATCTGTTTGGAATATGGACTATGATAATTACAATCTATTGGTTACTTATTAATTTTTCATAAACATATTTAATACTTTGTCATTATTACTAAAATTATGCTGAAACTCTTGTAGCAAAATTCTGGTAATTGCTAATGATTTCTGCCCACTCCAACCTGCAATAGTTGCTGTTACTGTTTATCCTAACACAAATCAATGGTTTGTTGTTTATAACTACACATTTCCTTCAAGAATTCTTCCTTTCCTTTAGCCTCCTGATAAATCTGTAGTCAAGACCTGTATTTTAGCATCAGACTACATGCCATAGTCTTCGGTTCCCAGTACAGTTTCTGGATGTTTTGCTGCTCGTGTGTGTACCAGAAGGTAACCCACTCTTTCCAGCAATAATTTGTCTCTTTCATGTTATCGAGAGTAACTATGTGTGTTCTACCAATAATGGAATCAGACTGAACTCAAAACACAAGAAGAAGTTTACTCGTTTTATTTGGACACTTGTAGTTGAATTTTCCAAAGGTATTCAGAAGTTCAGAGCCCATTGCCTGTTAAGAATCTAGATTCTGAATCTCATTTTGACACTTAGTGGATATTAACTATCAATTATTTGTGCTTTTAAAAATTATCTCTTTTTTTTTTTAAATCCTCTATTGATTCCTTAAAAAATTCCCAGGCAGTGGATAAAATCTAATCAATGACACAAACCCCTAATAAACCAAAATGCTAAAACCTAAAGCTCAGTGAAATTTGACAGACTTCAGTAGAAATTACACTAATGAAATATTTATAGAAGTATAGACTGATAAGTAACTGTAGTTGTATTCATATGCATAGACTTTTTCTTGCCCTCTTTTATTCTTTGTTTATGTTTAAGATCTTTGAAGGCAGGATAACATTTTCTGTCATTTTTCATGACATCTTGTCAGATTATTACAGAAAGAGATAGTAATCCTTAAAAGTGGCTGAGAATAGAGGCAGTTTTAAAAGTGAATAAATAAATCCTGTTGGTTGAAGAAAAACTTAACAGCTGATCACATTTGATTAATAATAAATAAGTAATTAGAAATAAATTTATTTTAATTTTCTTACATATCTATTCCTGTCTATTTCTTGTGCATCTGCATTTGCTATTTTAGGTGCTATATTGGAAAAACAAACAACCTTCCACATCCCCATCTCTTATCTATGTATATATTAATTCATTTTACTGGAGTTTCAGAGTTTCAAATACGCTGGTTCAAACTCCACTGAGATCTGATAGCTGACTGAGTTGAATTTATAGTATGATGTATATTTGTAAACTGATCTTGGATTATATTATTCTCAACCTTGACTTAGTCGTGTGCTTTATGATGGTACCATGTGACTAGTGACAAAAAGCCCTGGAGGATAAGAGGAAATATTCATGAGAAGATAAAGAGACCTGGTCATTTCAATCTGCCCTATGATGTCCTGTGCAATTAACTCCCTGATTGTACTGCATTTTATGAAATTCATCAAGGCAATAGAGAGACTGGGTGATTTGCTTTAATAAGAAGCAGTTAAACACAATTAAAATAAAATAAACACTTATATAGATCTGTTTTCATTCTACATTGCTGGATGATATGTTTATTTCTCTTAAGAAAGGAAGATGAGTCAATGAAATCTGTTGTATACTTAGCAGCAAACTGGTAAAAGAGGCTGGACCTAAATTTGTGCAGTAATACTAAACAAATAAAGCTGGTAAGGAAGAAGGGTTGTTTTTGGTGTGTTTATGGCTTTAGAAGGTAGATAGAAAAGCTACTTTCTTGGAGGAAGTTTCTTCCTGCTTCTCTATAATTTGGTATCATGCACCATCCTCTCAAACTATTATAGTAGGCAGTAGGACTGGATGGACAAATGCTACAGAAACCATGTATGTGTAGGATGTCGACAGCTGATCTAGGAAAGCTGATCTAGGAAAGAAAATAATTATTTATTGAGGAGTAATTTCCTATTGTCTAACTGTGCAATGATGTGTCCATAAGGCAGAAAATAAACATCAGCTTCTTTCTCTTAGAAATATATGTATGTGTATATATATATTTATACACGGTTGTGTTGTAAAATAATTAATTCAAAACCCAGCAATAATATAAGCAGTTAGTGTAAGATACAGTTCCTAAATAGCAGGTTATTTATTTCCTAGGAAATAAGTACTCTAGTAACTGAAACTGAGATGAAACAAATTGGCTACTTTCCAGACTGGTTTCCTTTCTAATTTTTCCATTTTTTTCCCAATAAAGAGAAAGGATCTTAGTGAAACCTCTTTGTGCTTTCATTACCTTTGATATATCTTTTTTTGAAAAAATAGGTCTTCATAGAGGCCTGTGTACCTGGACCCATTGTAGGGTAAAAAAATCAGTGTAAATTTATGTATTTTCTTGATGCGTCAAAGCAGACAACAGCAAAAGCTTTGGGAACTTTGTTACTTTTGAGAAGCTTGGCCTACAAATGCACTAATGTAACTGTTACTTCTGATAGCTCAGGGCACTAGGACTGACCATAATGTTTCATGTGTTGTGGTATTTGTGCCAGAATGTCTCCCTGAGGAATCTGCTGCCAAATTTTGTGTTGACAGAAGGGTTTTCTCCTTTTTATCTTGGATTAAATGCAATTATGTGGACACTTAGTTTGTTTAAAATGACACTTTCATCCAAGATAACATTGATTTACCTCAAATATGGATTTGGCCCATCATATGGCTTGTTTTCTTGTTGTCTGCTAAAAACATGGAAAACTGTTCTTCTTCTCACTTCTTAAGGAACATGATGCATTGCAGTCCTCAAAACAAATGTGCTGCCTTTAGATTAAGGGAAAATTCAACCTTGAAAAAATATTTTTTTTTCCTTTAAATTCAGTCTCCTGTAACATTATCTCATCACTTTAAATGTTCAGAAAACTTTTCCTGCAGCTAAAACATTGTTTTCTTTTTTTATCCAAAATTTGTATTTCAGATGTAAAATGAAAATGAAACACATTTTTTGCCTGTGATCTTTACTATATTTACAAGACTTAGATGTGACAAATTCGTTTTCTTCCCCCTTATATCCATAAGCTTATGTGGTGGTGTTGGCACACAAGGGGGAGAAAAAGAAGTAAAGAAAGAAAAAGAAAATTAAGGAAGGTCAAATTCTGAAGTTCTTAGCCAAATGTTTCTTAAGCAAATATTAAGCTCACTGGGACTTAGTTAAATGAATTACATTTACTTAATTAACTAAGAGTATATATTTAAACTAACCTTTTTGTCCCATCTATTTATTCTGGCTCACATTATAAAATTTCTAAGTTGTTTATTTTTGTTTTGTACAGCATATATCAGAGTAAGAAAATAAAAATATCCATACCAAAAGTTGACCCAACCCTATAACCTGTTTCTATTACCAGTTTCTATTACCAGAGACATAGGAGTATAGTAACCATGTAGTGCTAGAGCTTGTAGTAACTGAAGTAGTGCAAACAATGAGAAAGAGAAAGGCTGCCTTCTCTACTTGGGGATTGGTATCCATAGTCTCAGTGTTTTGCTGGTTTGGATCTTTTTGTGCTGTGTTGGACCAATGTCTTAATTTAGAGGATTAGAATATTGGAAGACAGTAGAGAAAGCACAGCAAGTGCTCACAATGCCTTAAGATCTATTTTTGGTAGGAATTAGATCATTTCATTCCCACATACAAATTCTGTATAGATCAATCCTAGGCTATGAGTTAGACTCCCTGCTGAGCCACTTCATAGCTCTTGATTAGTTATGGATATTATAGTAATTGGGTCTGTTAATACCTACCTTTCCTGTGAGGTGTTAGCTAAACCTGTTCATTAAAATAATGACTGCAGAACAGAAGAGAGGCAGAAGGAGAGAGAGAATGTAAAGATATGCATAGTATTTCAAGACCTAGGTATATAATTCTTTCTAACACTGTGTTCAGAAACTCTTCAAGACTATAACAGCTGCTGCTTAACAATTAACTTGCACTATTAATTGGGTTCAGAAAATATATCTTCATGGCAAATGAAAGGACAGAATCAATTATAATTGTTCAACACTACAGATTTTTATTACACATATTCACTCAACCATCAACTCTACTTGGAAATCAGTAATGTTCAGATGTCGATTGACAAAAGCACGGGGACTTATTAAATCAGAAATATTGTGACAAACTGTAGAATTTTGTGGATTTGCTCTAGGGAGTTAATCCAGCAAAGCATTTAAGAAACTGCTTAATTTTAAGCATAGAAGGACTCCCCAGAGAAGGTATAAAGCAGATGTTAAAGTGTTTTCCTGGCTGGAGCACAGACCTGGTCAAAATTTATTCTTCTGTGTAATTTTTTTTTTTTTTGCTTTGCTTTATAGGAAAATGTTAAGATAAAATCAAGTTCTTTAAAAGCTCATTATGCATGCTAAGTGTTCATAGCATAATATGAAACATTATCATGGGTTATACAAATGTAAGTATTTCAATATTACATAGAGATCTAATAAAAAGTCACTGTGCTATGTATGGTGCTCACATAAAGAAAACTACATCATTAGTCTCAGAACACTGTAAAATATATAACCTTTATCTGCAGTTCTGGGGAGCTGCTAAATCCATTGGATAGAATTGCCTGGACTCCTTTTCTCAGCCTGAAGCCCTCTGACTTCAGGGAAACTGTGTATGATGGAGAAAGCTGCCAGAAGACTGTACAATACAGGAATATGTCCATGACTAAGGTAAGGGACTTCAGTTAGTGTGACAGAGATCACAAACAAAGTCACAGACAAGCCTCAAGAACTCCCTAGCTGTACCATATGAAATTCAGATTGAAACATTACAAGCATTTATTTTTATACACATGTTCAGAGCTTCTATTTCCATCTATAATCCTACTGTATTTGTTGTTCTATGTAATCTCCAAGTTGTTAAAAAGATCAGTTAGTGAAAATGAGCAAAATTTTATTCTATTTGGGGTTGATAAGTATCCCTTTTGTATGAAAAAAATCTGCTTTTCCAACTCTGTGCTAACTATGACATAAATACTTTTCCTTAACTGTAAATCTTGTACTACCATCTGTAAGCAGTTTTCCCTGTGAATGTGTGAAAAAATGGAAACTTTACCCTGAAAGGGAATCTGATTTAACCTGAGGCCTTTCCTACTGTCTTTTGCTTATCCTTTTTCTTCCTGACTGCAGAGATAAGGAGATGAAAACGTCCTTTTACAAAGTCTCATTTTTCCCCATGTTCAAAGGCTTCTGTACCATTTCTACCTTTTTTCAGTGTTTTCATCACCACATCAAAGTAAGGTCTCATAAATACCTTATTTTCCTTCACAGTTTTTGTTTCAATTAAAGGGTAACATGGTGGCAATATTTGGCATCTCAACATATTTGAAGGGAAAAAAAGTAATAATCCATCTGGCTCTGTGTTAGATATTCTTCCTGTTTTCAACGAATACAGATCTATCTTTTATTGATCAATCAGTAATCGTAATGAAGCTGTTCAAATAGCTGCAGAAAAAAAAAAAAAAGGATTTTAAAGCAAGTTGATTGATTGCATGTTACTGCTGTGCTCCTGTGGTAGAAGTACTCTTGGCCAACATTCAGGGAATTAAATTTGGAGAAAAAGAATATGCAGTTATCACACTAGATCACCAACTAGAGGATCACCATCTACATAGTGCAGTGCAAAGCCAAGCAGTGATCCCAGTTTGTCCAGACCTAGTTTGTGGATATTCATATAGAATTACTATGTACAAGAACATCCTTGAAGTTGTCATGCTCTCCAGTAACCCAGCTATTGAATTCTGAGGATTTCTCTTTCACTTGTACTGCACCTGATTTTTTTCCCCACATAACTCCTACAAAGAGATATACTGTCCCAAGCACCTCTCTTCTTAAGCTTTATATTTATCTTGTTCCTCGCACAATTCCGAGAGTTCAGATTTGTATCTGACAAGATAAATAATCATTTCATGATTACTTTGCTACAATGTACTTTCTAGCTTTTTCCTTTAATTGAGGCGAGTATTTAATACATCACAATATGGCTAAGGATACTCTAAAAAAATCAACTACATCACAGTGATTTGGAGTGTTTAGCATACTTCTCCAGTTTGTCTTGAGCTGTTTTTCTGTTAGGGAATCTCAATTGTAGGAAAGCTTCAGCCAAGTACTTAGGCAAAACTAGTTTTTGCACCTCAAACTGCTAGACAGCAAAAGACCAAGTATTCTGTCACTAGTTTCAAAATGAAAGAAGTGTTTAAAATAACCATGCTGGGATAAGAAGAAAATCAGGCTTTGGATTTCAAACCCTTTCCCAACAAAAAAGATCTTAGAAGTATCAGTTTTTCTGGAATTGTTAACAGCACTAAAAAGCCAGATCTTGGTTTCTGTTGTATGGAATATGTAGAAATTGTTCAGCGGTATGAACAGAAAAAATTAATCCACTTCATGAAAGGGCTAATTTCACACTTTTTAGGCATCAAATCTTGAATGATTACTGGTCAATATTGAAAATACACATTTTTAATTCTGCACATTTTTCAGTCATTACCAAAGACGGCATAAGATTGAAGGATTCTCAGATATGTGTGCTCAAACCCACACTCATGCACGCACTCTCTTGTCCAGCTGAAATATTCAGTTCACTTCACTGTTTTATTTATTCACTGTATTCTATGAAGTGTAGTCTAGAATGAAGAAATAGGATCACTTGATCTATTGATCATGCAGAGAAGTATGTGCTTTTATGCTTCATAACTGCAATCCTCTGGGTTCCTTTTTCACTGAGATATTTTGACAAAGAATAGCCTACAAATAAGATGGCAGCTTTTAGAACTCCTAGGTGGTGTCTTTTTTTCCAGAGAACTATTAATTCCTGTGCAATTGCTTCAAACAGGCAAATAGCATCAAGTAGGACACTTTATTAACACTGTAGACTCTTTTTAGGTACTTCTGTAAAATGGTCCCTCTAAGGAGCTGTAACTGCCCAAGCTACATTAATAAAGGAGGTCCAGAAACTCTGCTGTCAAAAACCTGAGGTTCTTTTCCACTTTTAGATAGGTCTTTCTCAGCTTATTTTAAGGCTAAACTATGGCATTTTCTTACAATGCTGAAAATGTTTCTTAGATGTCTTTTAATAGTGAACGTCAGTTTTTCTACACTTGGAGTTCTTTCTGCCAATTCAATTAGATCCCTCATCAGAGCTCTATGCTTCTCCAGCATTTCCAAACCAGCTCCAGTATCATGAGGTATGGCTATTAAACATAAGAATTGACATTATTTTTTGAACTTCATCAATATTTAGAAAAACTCTTAAATTGGCAGGATCTAGTAGGTGGGGGTTTTTTTCCAATTTTAAAGAAAAGAAATGCAAAGGCATGCATTCTGTAAGCCAAAAGATCATGTGCTGAGATTTTCCCATTCAAATTAAAATGTGAGGCCTTAGATTCATATGATAAATTAGCTTGCACATTCAGCTGTTGAAATTGCAAGCAAACTAATTGGAAAAATTATCATTCAACTTATATTACTATTTCTCCTGAAATTGAGGCATGATTGCCTCTTTTGTACAAGAGAATGAAACTGTGGGTTCCATGGACTCCTGCTCAGATACCTGTGTGCTTTATTTATCAATACAATTTGTGCACCAAAGAAGGGATATAGATTGGGTATATATTTTAGCCCATGAGCTGTAATGTGAGTGCTTACTAATGGCAATTTGCAGTTGATCATGTATGACAGCAACTGCTAGGATAGATTTAAACTGTCTGCAATTGTTGAAGATGCACGGGAATTTTCCTTCCTGCAAATATTTGTATTTTGCTAAGAAATACTCTCCTCGCTTGCTGGTCAGACATGGGACAGATTGGGAGTTGGCAGTTGTTCTCCTGGGTAGTCGTTGATGTACAGAAAGCATTTGGCAGATGTGAGGAGAAAGAGCCTCATGACAACCTCTGCTGTTAATATTTTTCTTTTGCTTCTTTTGAAAATGAAAATTTTAATGAGAATACTGGTGCTTTGGTGAAAAAATAGGATCCATTTTTTTTCCTAAGGATAATCTTTTCCAGGTAGTCCTGTCTTTGCTCTCATTCACTTGTCTTTATGCTCCAAAAAATAGGTGTTTTTAGACAAGTCATACTGATGACATAATAGGATGTGGTTTATTTTTAAAGGCAATAAGCTTTTGTCTCCAGTGTAGAAAAGGCTGTGACAAGTCTTTGGGTTCACTTTTATAAGCAGGGAAATATCAAAATTTACAACTTATGGGGCAGTACTGAAAAATCAAACTTCTCAGCTTTGCTTTAGTACAGGTCATGAATTCATGAGCATTTAACACATCTTAGTTCAAGCCTCTGCTTGCTTCCCTCCTTCTGTCATCTCAGGCTGCTGTAGTAATTTGTATTGTGAGGCTTCAGTAAACTTTCCATAACTGCCATAATTATTCATGGTGGCTGCATTCCCAAATCTGTGAATTCAATGTTGAGCATCTGTAATACCAAACATCCAGACTTATTCGTATTTCCACCCTAATATTCACCCAGTCAAAACACCAGACCCTAATTCAACTGAATTTGTCTGTGTCCTCCATCAAGCCTGTTCTTGCACTTGCTTTTAACATAATAAGTTCACTGAACCTCAGTGCCTGTAGTCACAAGAGTGTAACACTGCTGCTACCAGAGGATATTGGAAATGAGGAATTTAAGGGGTAGGTATCTTGGAAAGAAAGATTTCCATTGTAAGTCTGTAATCCAGTGTTAGGCTTCCAGGTCTGACATCCAGCTCTAAGTTGTGGTCTATTAACATATCCTGAATGTTCATATACAATTTGGATAAAAATTCATTTTCACCCTTGTTTTTCATGCATTCCAGCAGTGTTACTTGTTCTGTGATACAAACACCAAATCCCAAAACAGCTTTGTTTCTGAATGTTCTCTCAATATAGTATCCAGTTCTGGTATTTGCACATGCAGAAGACCCATGGAAAGGATCACTGAAAAGAATTCAAGGAAGCAGAGGGAAATTGGTCTGTAAAATATATTTAGGCTATCAGAGACAGTTGAGGGTCAATTTGGATTACCTGGGATAGTTATTAACACTATAGAAAAATATCTAATAGCAGAGGGTGAAGAAGGAATTTCAGTTTTATTCACCAGGAATAACCAGACCGAGCAATGAAAAGTGGAAGCTACACAAGATCAACATTGAAACAAGAAGCAGTGTTCTGGGATTAAGTGTAAATTAAAAGTTTATTGAACAAGATTTCAGGCTTGTGATCATTCATGCCTTAAAATAAGAAGATATTTTTTTATATATTGTTTGTGCCGGGTAATGTTTTGTCACGTATTTGGTGAGGAAAAGAAGTACTGTCTTGTTGGGGATGGTAATCCTTTCTGGCCTTAGAAACCATGAATGCACTTCATTTCCCCCTCAGAGGGCCATGGTGATAAAGGGGAGAAGTGGTGGGGGAGTTGGGGAGGGCATCTCAGAGAAGCCCAGAATTGCCTGGTTTCCCTCAGCACAGTTACCAGTATTATGTACTTTTAAAGATGGTTATGGCTAGTCTTGCTGCTTTTTCCTCTAGAGAGGACCAAAAATTTTTTCCTCCTATATTCTTTGTAATAAGAAAGACATTCTGCTGTTAATGTTGATTTTTTATTTCCATGTTCTCTGAAGCAAGGAGCATGTCTCTGATGTTTTTTGATACTTGCAACACTAATCTGTTTTATGTGGATAGCACACAAATTTTATTTACATTAAATAATCCCAAATCTTAAAAATTAAAGCAAGGGGGTTTAGTACAGGAGCATCTGGGTAAAATGACCTCTGAAATACTCCAGTAACTTTGTGCCACTGTCTAAGTGATTATGATGAAATAGAATTTCTCGTCTTGGTGTGTGAAAAAATGAGTCATTTCTTTTTTCAGTCTAAAGATGCACTTTGTTTAATTTGCATTTTAAAGGCTTACTTGTTGATTATACCATGCTTTTGAAGCAGCATGGAAAATGGAGTTTGCTGCAGCAAGCAACTGATTGGCAGTGTGATATGATTCTGCCATTTGCACATCACTTAAAGGTTTCAGAGCTTCAAAATCACTTTAAGATGTGAAGTTTTAAAAATTGATTTTGTCATGTTTTAAACTAAAGAGAAGAATAACACTGCTTTTTAAGCATCTTCAACATGCTCACAGATGGGTTTATCTGTATTCTGTCTCGTGACTTGCACACAAGAGCTATGCAGAAGGATGAGGTGGGCAGGGGGAAGACAAGACAAAAAAACTTTAGGCAATTAAGGTAGAGCAGGTGAGAACTGGATTAGATTTTTATCAACTGTGACTGCAGAGATAATACAGGAAACAGGAGAAGAAACTGGAAAATCAAAAGAGCTGGTAAAAGTGATGGAAAAGGAATAGTTTATATGAAAAAGTATAGCAATGTCGTTTTTTTCCAGATAAATGTGGCAAAATTATCAGTTACAGCGTGTCAACATTGGAATAATTTCAAATCTGTATTTTAAGCAGAATTAAGTAGTAAAAAAAGATTACTTCATTTTTATTAATAAATACTTACACCACATCAGAAGTCATAATTGGAAGAAAACTCTGAGGTGCTACTTTCTCTCTTATAAGACAACCTGTTCAGCTAAAATTTTCCTGCTGTTTTCTTGTGCTTCTCCTGAGACATCCCCTTTTGTTTGTATTTCAGTAGTTCTCTTAGTCTACAAATAAAATGCAGTTGTCCTTTCCTCAATTATTACAAAAATACAGTAAGAGACACTCTGGAACCAAAGAAATTATACTGAAAAGCTGAAAAGCTGTAGATTAAAATAACCTAAAACAATTAAAACCAACAAAAAAAACCCCAACAAAATGTGGACTGTTTTTCTATTAAAGTAAAAATAAAGATGTTTTTCAAAAAATTGCTTAGTAGATAAATTAAAAAGATGCATTTTTCCTATTGTATACTGAAGATCATCCCATTTTTCATCCTTCTCTTCCTTTCACCAGGAGCCCCAAATCAATGTAAACGTCAGTTAACTATCTTAGGTCAATTAAAAACCCCCAGCCACATTTCCTGCAGATCAAGTACTTTTAAAACCTCAAAGATGCCAAAGGATCCTCTGAGAGCTTGAATATTCTCTATTTTAACTGTTTAGCACATCCATTTTCACAGACTCTGTAAGAATATGAACATTTCATTTCATCAGGTACGCACTAACTGAATCCCCAGGTCTCCATCTATATCTTTGTATATCCTTTAGCTTGCACTTCTCCACTCAAGTTCATTGTAAATTACCCAACTGAACAGCAACTCATCAATCCAAGGGGAGTCAGAGGAGTGTAGGAATGTACAGAAGGTACACTTGTACAGGTTGTATGAATGTCCAGGAAGCAGAGAAAAATGCAAGCGATGGTATTTCTGTGAGAAGAAAGATTTTATTTTCACCCGGTCCACTTCTCTCAGACCTTGCCTTCTTACCAGACTCGCGACTCCATCAGAAGTCACATCTCACAGCCTTCTCTACAACCTGAAAGACACAGGAAGTAAAAAGGAAAACAGCCTCCACAAAGCCTTGAAAGTCTTTCCAACAGCTTCATGTTTGGATTAGCTGGCCCCCTGAGGCCATGTCCAAAGAAGGTTACAAGTCTAGCTTGTAATATTTGACAAAAGTATTCCTTTTCACGTAGGAATTGTCTCAGCACATTTCTGGGTCTGATATATTTATCAGGATATTTATCATCTGTTAGCCACTATAGATCATTTTGTTATTTAAAATATTGGACTGATTTCCTCTGATATAAATTGGGATAGCTCTGTTGAAATCGATGTTGAGTTTTCTGTGTGACAAGGCCTTGACTGTGCATCCTTCATGCAGAGAAATAACATAGGGTGGTGTCTAGTTAAATCAATGGAGATGATTTGGAGGCCCTTGATATAATTTGATCCAGGCTACCATGTAATGTCTTTTTGACAAAAATATCTATCTTTTTTTTCTTCTATCTTTACATGGTTACATGCATGGTTTAGGTTCCCAGGGCTAAATGGCATGAGGAATCATATATATATCTGACAAAATATGGCATGTTGCTTATGCTCTGCAAGTTACATCTATTCTTCTCTCTCCTTCTGTTGAGTTTTGCTGAGATTATCCCTTTGAGATATCACTCCCTGCAGCTGAGTTTCTGTTCATGTCATCTAGTCCAGTTTTGAAATTCACAGACTTGTTTCTTGGGTTATGCATCTGGCAATGTAAAGAGTGACAGATGAAAATATCCATAAGTCCTTTATCCTCCTGTTCTGAATATAATACAGCAATCCTATCCAGACAGAGAAAATCTGCGCAGTAGAGGCCAAGGTATTTGTTACATCTTAAAAATATGTTCACAAAACTTCTCAATACTCTTTAAATTTAATCTTAAAAGACAAAAGATGTATCTACTTTTCCAAATCCCTGTTTGCAGAAGGATGTCCAGATAAGAGCTGAGAATATTGTCCCCAGTTACAAGGCCTCTACTGCCTACCTCTTATTATCTCTAAACACAAAATTATACCTCTTTAAAATCTCAAAATATTGCCTATTCTGACCTATTTTTATTCCCACCCTTCATTTTCATAATAACATGTAATGAAAAATTCACTTTTTAATTAATAAAGAAGCAAATAGAGAAAAAAATAGCACTCTGGTAGTGAAAGATTAGATTTTGACTTTTTATTTAATTGATAACCCTGAAGGTACTGAATTGAATTAATAGCAATTCCATTACTTTAAATTTTCTAGAGCTATTCTGATTTGAACCAGAAGACAATCCTGAATAATTTATAATACATATATTTTAACAACATAAACAAAAATATACTAAGCAGTGTACTTAACAAAAAATGTGAAAGAGATTTTTGCAGATCCTACACTGTAGCCTTTGTAGAATTGTTTCAAGAACCTGGAGTTCTGCATTATATGATTTTTTTAATCTATTTTATTTATGATTGATTATGCCTGGCAATATGTTAATAGGAGAGACATTATTTCATTTTATGCAATGTAATGTAAATGTACCAAACAGTGAACAACTGAAGTGAAATGAAGCTTTCCACCCCTTTACCTCTTGCTCTGCAATATGAGCCATCATGATTGGTGATACATAATACTGCATTCATGATTTTCTAAACTCAGAAAACAGTTTTACACAAATAAGTGTGAAGCATGTTCAGCAACATAAAGGATATTATAAAGCACATTCTCCTGTGCTTTATGACAACTTTAATTAACTTCTCTATACCTCTGTATTCTTCATGTGCTACTCAAAAGTGATGTACCCAATGTTATTATTTCTTACACTTGTGTAAGTCATCAGATTTTCCACAGGACTTCTCCTTCATATCTGGGAAATACATTCTTGTGTCTGGCCTTTGGGGTGCCTTTTTAAACAAAACTGGTTTTGGCTGCAGTCAGGAGTGGGATGCTGACTAAAGTAAGAAATCCCATGAGTCTTGTTTCCCATCTGCTATTGCCTGTAGCTTTGCATATTTTTGCAAGACCATTCAAGTCCCAGGCTTTTGCTGCACTACTGGGAAAGAAAGTATTTGTGTGCCTTTAGGTAAAAGTCTGCTGGAATACATGGGGAGAAGGGGTTACTCATGTCAGCAGAATTACCTAGGACTACTTCTGAGGTCTTGAATTCTCAGTGGCACTCAGTGGCATTTGCTGATTTAATCAGCAAATATACAGGATAAAAATTCCAGTTTAGTTCCTTTAGTCACCGAGTGGAAAGAGCTGCAAGCTTCCTCTCTGTTTATAGAATTTTAGAGGTTTATGAATTGATCAGGGTTTTTACCTCTTGCCAAGATGGCAAGAGTACATCCTTCAGGTAAGGAACAACAACCAGCAGTTCTCATGGGTATAACAATTTCTTGTCCTTCCAAAATTCATTTATCTCTTTTTGTCTCTTTTGGCAGCATGGCACAATCTAATTTCAGCTCCCTTTATAAAACAATTTGCTGTTTCATTATTCGGTTTCTTACAGCAGATATATAACTCCATTTCCATACAACATGTGAGAAATTTCTAAATGATATTGTCATTATCTCTGTTATTAGTGGAAGAATTTGGGGGATGTCAAAAAACTGTCAAATCCTATGGAATCAAACTGTTCCCGATAAATAAGAAGCAGAACCTGCTTATGAATGATTAAACACAGTTCATCAGCAGCACTAGCCATGGAAAAGAAATTGTGTCAGATCTTGCTGTCTCAGCCATTTATGACTGCATGAAAAGGATATTTTTTTCAGCAAGTAGGAGGAAGACATTTCTCAATGGGAAAGTCCTCTACTGACTTTTGAAAATGTAGTGCCTTACCCACTGAATTGTATTGAGGTTTGTGAAAAATATGTAGGTAATTGTAGACAAGCCAACTGAGTACAGCATATCAAGTCATTATGGCACTCAGGGTATGTCCAATTACTTGACTTGTGAGTCTCCTCTTTACCAGTAACAAACTTTTCTAAGTTTCTCTAGGTGGCAGCAGCTGCTGTCATTGACTTTCCTGCATTTGCTTCCAGTCTGTGCTTCCTTCCATGAAGTGAATGCTTGATTCCTACAATAAAGGTGTCCTCCTCTCATGCCCATTCCTACAAAATTGGATATGTAGATGTGTGTATGTATGCATTTGTGTGTGTATGGAGCCACAGAGCGTGGACAGACCACACACACAAATTTTACATGCTAAATACAAACACTTCAGAAAGGGACATATTTATTGAGAAAATTAATTTTTGTGTGTTAATATTCATATACATTTGTTGGTGCACATCATTCCAAGCTGGATATGACCTTTATTTCCCCTTTGACTCTTTTTTTTTTTTTTTTTTAAGGCCTGAGCAGAAGGAGCTTTACCAGAGCTGGAATTTCTTAACTGCTTTATCATGATAATCACAAAGACATATCCACTGGGCTTTTTCAGAATAGTTATGCAGTGGAGAGTACAAACTACAGCTCATAATTTTTTTATAGACTGGAGGAACCTATTGCACACATAAACAGAAATAAGAAACTTTCATGGTCTGAGATCCACACAGCTTCTTCTGCAAGAATTGCTTAAATTTCTCTTCTTCTCTCTAATACAATCTTGGAAACTGAAAAGAAATAGAAAAGAAATAGGCATCATGGCTTGATGTACCATATCACAACCTTAGCAACTCATTTTTTGGAAGAAAAGATTAGATTTTCATAGTATAGTAATTTATGATTAACTGTGACATAGAAAAGATAGTAATACTATCAATCAGTTCTAATTTGTAGCTAGGCCTCAGCTGCATTTTAAAACAACTATGCCAGATATATCAATGATGGTAGCATAGCTTTCTAACATAAACAGAAATTATTTGACAAGCTGTGGTTTTCCACCAGTTGTCAAAAATTCACAGCTATCCGAGAACATATACTCAAGCCCTCTCTTTCAAACCTGGCAGCCAACTACTTTTACCCTTGAAAATATTTCTGGAATATAAATCTATTGATCTTGAGGCTTGTCAGCCTGTCACAGAAAATGTGTATTTGCATTGAAATAGTTAATTTCTGGTTAGTTTTGAAAATGAATTGAAGTAAAGAAAATGTAAGAAACCTTACTGAATTCTAGAAGGATTCTAGCAAGAGTTAATATTGTTTAGAGAGCAGCAATTTAATCAGAATGTAATATCCCACTCTAAAAATTTCTTTATAGGGGTTTAATTTGCCTGAATACCTTTCTACAGACAATCTCTTAAACATATGTATGGCTTATAACATCCATGACGTCTGAGCACTGTACAATTCCTCTGTGATGTGGTGAAGTGCTATCATTACAATTTTCAGACACAGTAACAAGGCACAGAGGATCCTGTTTGCAAAGATATTGGTGCACTCAGTGAGGACAATAGGCTGTCGTTATAACTCTTTCCAAAGCAGTATTTTCTGTCTAACTATTTAAAATGTTTGTTCCACCTTCACTCACTCCAAACTCAAATGTTTTTCCAGGAACCTGTCTTGATTTTCAGTATTATTATATGTACATCTGATGCTGAGATTTCTCTATACTGTTTCTGACAAATGCAAATCTGAACCCACTCTTGAGGGCAAGATTGCCCATTCTTCATGATGTAAAAAAATAGAGTGCATATTCTCAGGCTACCTCAGCCCATGCTCTGGAGATAACTGGAAGCTTAGAGGCTTCTAGAAACATACTCTGGATAAAAGATTTGTTCAAGCCATCTGAATGGTCCAACATGGTGACAACTATTGTTTATTCTCTTTACTTGAAATTAGCAATTCTGGGCCACCATTTTCTTTAAAAAAAAAAAAAAATAGAAAAGGCTGCTAATGGGCTTTAGGAACAAACAGCAAATCCCTTATGTAAATATTCTTCAGCTAAAGACATAGACAAACTTAATGGCATTGGAAGCTAGGGTTTGTTTACTTCTTTTTGTTGTATCCTTCCAAATAATCTTTTTCACATTAGGAAAGACCAGCTTTTTGAAGGCTTGGCTGTTCCACCTCTCCATCTCAAAGGCAGAAAGGTGAACTGCCCATTAGCAACCCAGTCAACAACACAGGCCATCCGATAGAACTATAAAGGGTAAAAGATAATTAACAAGAGATGGTTTAGAAAAATTCATCTCAGACAAGTCTAAGCAGTGACATTTTAAACTGGTAGACATTAAGATAAAATCAACTGCGTGTATTAGCTATAGAATTAGTCATTAACATTTAAATGTAGCCAGGAGGCAGAAATGAGACATCCTGCTGGCAAGAGCCACAGGACGTATATATTATCCTCAAGAGTGAAAGCTATTAATTGTCAGGGAAGTAAGGCAGACTAAGGGACCTGAGAGGTGAAAATCATCTATAGTAGGTGTTCACATCCACATCTACCAGTCAAGTCTTTTCAGTAATGTAAGATATTCTTTAGCTGTGTGGTTATGATTTTGTACAGACTATTTCGTGCTGCCATTTGGGCTGGAGGAGCCACCTACATGGTGTGCAACCTCCTTTAGAAATTACACAGGCAAACAAAAAGGAAGGCACATGTGCCTTCACATTCTGAGCTTTCAACTCTCTTGTTTTCTCTTGTCCAGGTATCCTTTGGGCATATCCTCCTCATTTACTCCCCGCTTCTACTGCTATTATAAAAAAGTCATGGTAGCTTCCACATTCCTACTCTACAAGCAACCTAATGGTTGCAAAAGGACTGCAGAACATTTTATGTCATGAAGCATTCAGTTTTATGCAAACTAAGAAAAAAAAGGAACCACTAGATCCTTTTGTCTTGATAGTATAGTTGTGTTTCTAGGCTGACAATTGACATCCCTTTGGTGTATCAAGGCTAGTATATGCACCTTGCAAAAGTGCATTATCATCAGAAAAGAAACACTGTAATAGCAAATAACATCTGTAGTAGAAATAAGGCCACACTAAGAGGTCTTCTTTAGGCAAACTTCTTCAAAGCATGAGACACACATTAATTCTATTTTCTGTCAAGACATGTTTGTCCAGATTAGAAACTAGTGTCTGGGGCTTATTCTGATTGCAGTTAATTCAGAATTTAATTACTTCATTAAGTTTTTAGACAGAAGGATAATACAGCCATGAAATTAGACTGGCATGTAATTTTCTGATGAGAAATTTATCACATAATCTGAAGCCAAAAATTACTTTTTGTGGCTGCTAAAGCTGGTGGGTACAATGGCTGAATCATATTAAGAGAATAAAGGAAATGGAATAGAACAGGTGAAATGTAAATGAAGTGCTTAATTTAAAACACTTTGTTAATATTTACTTTGTAGATCTATAGAGAAAAATGACACGCAACTGAAATAACATTTCATTTTTACCTAATAAAATTAACACATTCATCAGTGAATTCTCTCTCTTTTTTTTTTTTCATTATCATACCTTTCATACCTATTAATTCTGAGGTTTACCAGATGAAGCCAGTGTGAAGATTCATGTGATTCCTGGTTATCATATTTAATATGGAAGCAGAGTAAACTGTTTTGCAGATATGCTTTTATGAGTGACAGAATGAATATAATAGTAGAATAGTAAACAGTGTTAACCAAACCTCTGAGAAAAATCTGTCTCTGCCAGGAAGGAAGGAGCATCGCCATTTGCTAATACTAAAACTTACTAGTTTGGTCTTGAGAAGCATAAGTGATCATCCTTCAAATCTTCTCAACTTCCTAGAATTAGAAGGTAGAGTTGGGTGGGTTTTTTTTGTTTGTTTTTTTTTTTTTTTTTTTTTTTTGTTTGTTTGTTTGTTTGGTTTTTTTTAGGTTTTTTTTGTTTTGTTTTGTGTGTTTGCAATTTTGTTAGGGTTCTTCTGTTGGTGGTGGTGGAGGTGGTTTTTGGTTTTCTTTTTCATGAGGCCCCTGTATGTGTATATATAGATATAAACCACTACACTCATATACATATATGAACTGAGAAGGCCATCTATTTGATAAAAATCTCAGAATATGCACCAAGACGATTTGATTAGATCTTTCTTTAATGACTTTAATTGTAATTGGGTTGGGGTAGCTGGATGTGTCTTTCTGTTTCCCTCTCCACTCATTCTCAAATCCAGTGCATAGCAGAAAGAAAAACCTGAAATATTTAGTGTTCCTATTTTTTTTCAATTGTGACAAGATTTTTTATATATTCCTTTTATATTCCTGAGTTGGAACTAATAGGGCCCATTTGTTCTGCCTGCCAAGTGAGTCAGCAATATAACTCTGCATTTTTAAGTGAGGTCATAATGAAAAAACCCACTATGAGTCCTTTAAGTATTTTGAAAAGCATTTGCTAATACAGATGACTTTTGAGTGCTTTAAAATATTTTTGATGCAATTAACATAAATTTGCAGCATTTATTTGAGCTTTGTTTGTAGAATACTCTTGTTCACAATGTTTTTCCAGTTCAGCAGCTTAGCATTATTGCTTACATTTTCAAACTAGTTAGGGATGTACAATAAGGTCAATGACTTGCCTAAGGTGAGAAGGGAATTGTACAGGATGTCTGGGAGTAGATCCCAAGTCTTCTTATTCCTTTTACTGTATTTTTCCACGAAGACCATTGCTGTGTGTACTAAATAGGTTGGAAAAATAAGGCTGTTTTTCTGACAGTCTGATTCCTTGATGTATGTGTAGTAAATCCCGAGTGTCTTAGAATTACAGCAGACGATACAAGGAAAAGTGTAATTAAATGAACAATATACAGAGAAAGCCAGACTAACGATCCTATGTTCTTTGGAAATGGCTGAATAGAGGAAAAGAATACAAAACATAGACAAGGGGTTTTTTTCTCTTTATGAGAAGGAGACAGGTTTATTAGTTTAGGAGCAGCATAAAGTAAACGCTATGCAAAACCAGTTCTTTATGAGGCACTTTTTCAGTATGTGCATAGCCACAGTTTACAAAAAAGCTAAGGTCTAATTCAGTGCTATCATAAGGATCTCTCGGGCCTAAGTGGGCTCTCACTGAAGAAATGACAGCAGATATACTCTAGAAAATGGATGTTTATGAACTTCAGCTGAAGTAGGTGGCCAGGCCTCAACTGATGCAAATCATCACACTTCTGAGGACATCACTGGAGCTAGATCCATTTACAGCACTTGTTTTTTGGCACGTGGTGTACACTCTGTGGGCTATACAGGTAATGTCCCTGCTCACAAAATGTACTGGACATACAAAGCTCTAGATTTTAAATAATAAATCAGCTCTTGAATCAGTAGGAAGTGGATCATTGTGTATTTGTCATTCTAGACTCTAGTTTCAATCATCTGCTTTACAGTACATCATCTCTGTTATCCTGACAAGGCCCACTTGTCATCTTTTCTGACATTGTTCAGAAGTTGCTGTAGTAGTTTAGATATGTTAAGAGTAGGAAACTCTTTAGAGTGACAGAAGAGGTCATATATGGGTTGCATTGGCTTTCAGATACAAATGACTACAGTGTGTAAATGACACCTTGATAAAAGGACAGCATTTCAGAGCGTCATTCCTATGAGTAAAATCCATATTTAGAAAAATGTAAATTAAAGGTGTTATTTTTTTAAACATGCAAAAAAATTTAGAAAATCCTCTTTTTAGTACTGGGTTTTGCCCTCATTTAAAATTCTTCTGTTGAAACTGTGAAGGTTCCAGAGATTCATCCACATCTGTATTTTCCCAACTTGTCTGCATACTAACACCACATACTGAAATGTGCTGTTGCATTTCAGTGCTCAGGCAGCAGCTCAGAACTTCCATGTCTGGGACCCGTGAGAGCAAATGGCTTCCAGCAAGGCACAAGGGAGGCAGGGAAAGAATGCCAGAGCAAGAAACCAAAAGAAAGAAATAGATCTTCTAGCTAGTTTTGTTCTCTGTGTGTGTTTGTGTTCTGTCATGGTATTCAACCAATTCCAAACCCCTACTTTGTAAAAAATCTTTGGGCAACATCTGCTTCTGTGCCCTGCTGTTTAGGCAGGCAGCTCAGATGATAAACAGCCCAAGACCTGGATTTCCCAAAGTGCTGTGCTATACGTGGCCTAGGCCATTTCCTTTTCCTACCACAGTGTTTAGGGACATCTGTTTGGCAGAACGTGACCGAGTACTCCAACTGCTTAGCCTGTGCCATGCGTAACGCAAGAGGAACGTATGCCTGGTTTGGGTTATCCTAACACTGTAATACCCATAGCTACTTAGCAAACTTTCTATTTTAAAGAGTATAGGTGCTCAAACACAATACAGCCAGGATACTGACACACACTAATACCTCTGAAGATCAGGGTCTTCAAAGATTTCCACTGATAGCTCGAGACTCAAATTCTTAATTCCTAAGATACTTTTGTCTTCTCAAGTGGACAAGTTCACTACTGCTTATTAAAACTGGAGTCTAATGCTCTGGGTTAGACCAAAGGCTTTATAAACATAAATGTATCAAGAGAATTGTAAAAATTCTGTTCTTTTGCAATTTACAAAAACCGGTTTCAAATTCCTGCATCAAGTAGATACTTTGGAAAATATCATTAAGTTATTATTTAGCAAATGTATAGGGGATTGACCACACACATCTCTTTGCTTCTAACATACCTCTACAGTGGATTCTCTCATAACCAAAGCAGAAAAATCTGGAGCATTATTATTTGAACACCATGACATGATGAGGCAGTTCACTGGATAAAGTTTACATCTTATAACTCATGAAATAATATACGTCTTGGGAGAAAAGAACTCTACCAAAGCACAGAAATCATTTTAGTTCTAGTATGTTTGTTTCAGCTCAGAAGAATTCTTGCCCGTTCTTGGCACATATTTTTCAAGAGAAGTTAGGCTTCAATGCTGGTGTATTTCCAGCTATAACTAATTTTTCATTGTTCAGATAGTTAAACCTTCAGAGCTTCAGCAGAGCTGCAACTAACAGGTATCTTGGGACTCTGTGAATCCAAATGTTGACATTTTGTAGCAAAGCTTGTTAGAGCATTTGCCAGGAAACTGAATTCTGTAGCGCTTTAAACTAGCTGACTGCTCTTAAACACCTTTGGCAGTTATATTATTCCTTGCAAACATTTTCAGAGTTGGATGGGGATCATACTGCAGTGGCCAGACAATCTGTCCACCAAACACCCTTGTTTTGAAGAAGCTGGATGGCTGTTTTCACTCTCCATTTACTAACAGTCAAGTACATGGGTGAATGAGTAGATTTCTTGGTGCCAATTAAAGCAGTTCAGTCACAAAGTTAGAACTGAATAAAATAATTTGAATAACACTATGGCAGCATTTTGCTCTTCCATGGCATTTTTAATTTCATAATCTTATAATAATTGATGGTTAACTGGAGTTAATTTTGAGGTGTATACTGTTAGTACTCTGAACAGACAGGAACACATTCTTGCTTATATCATACTAACATCCACATCTAAGATGGTCCCTGTCACAGCTGCAGCTCTGCAAACCATTAAAAAATTCATGGTTCAAGTGTGTTCACAATTAATACGTTTGATAAAGATATGCTTTTAGGATAAGAACACATTTTAAGTAGTATTTATCAATTCAAACTAATCAGAAAGTAATTTTCATCTTAGGGGAATACCTGGTATCTTGATAAGTGTTTTAATTTTTTTTTTTTTAATATAGAAAATTTTAATTATCAAAGTTTTGGGTAATAAGCAGAAAGCTGAGACACATGAGAGCTCTCATTGTTTTGGGAGCTCCCTCAGCTAAAATTAAATGTTTCTATTTTAAAGTGGAGATTTGAACAAAAAAATGTGCCATTTTTTTTCCCCAGAAGTGTCGACTAGTGATCAGACATTTTATTTGATTAACATATCATAATAAAAGATTTCTATTAGTGAACTATTTCATTTTGAAATGTAATTTTGAGGTTTTTAATGTTGTTTTGAAAAATCCCAATTTCAGCATGAATATAAATAAGATTTTATACCGTATATATCTATGTCTACTGGGAAAAATCTCAGGGAGATTCCAGTGGAATCTTTAGAAGAAATGGAAGAATCATCCCAAATAAGAGACAGGAAACATAAAATGAGACACAGAAGTAGTAGAAACACAGACGGAGTTTATTTTTTTGCTTAGGTGACTTCAGAAGAAATCTGCTTGCAGGCGTTAACTCTTTCATTTATTCAACACATTTTCTCTCCCTTTGGCAGAAGTGACCTTATTCATATTCATTCTTTTAGCCTGCTTAGGAGTGAAGGACCCTTGAAGGTCATCTCGGCCCATCTGCTGCTAACACAGGGCCAAATAAGCTTGCTCAAGTATCGAGGTTCTTTTTTCTTTTCTCCACACATGACCTCTATAGTATTCTGTTTTTCATAGGTAAATATCCTTAGCACTCACCCTGAGTACTCAAAAATGGAAGTTTCTAAGAATTACTTTTGACCACTTTAATTTTTAATTTAAAATAAAAATTTAGAGAGAATAACAAAGGAATCAGACTGAATGAAATGTAAATATCTTTCATGTATCTGTTATTTTTTTTTTAATTTCTTATCCAATCTAGGGTGTCTGGATGATAATAAATGTGTAATGAGCATACTTGGAAGTGACAAGCCAGTCCTCTCAGGCTGGTAATCAGCCATGGTCAGTCGGAACAGACAAATTTACATATTATGGTTAATGAAGCCATTAGTTTCTTATTTTTGAGCTAATGGAAGTCCACAGAAGTTCTGAGTCTTAAAACACTAATTTATTAATGTCTTGTAGTACAAATTACACATTTACATGCTGACTACTCTTAAAACTTTTTCTCTGTCCATAGCTTCTAATCAAAATTGGGATTATGTTGTTCATTGGTCTGAAATCACATGAAAACTGGAGTGGATTATTTTGTTCATTGTACTGGAGTCACCTGAACTGTACTTTATGTAGCTTTAGGATTATGTAGTTCACTGGACTGGAAGCACTGCATTGGGTTGCTGAATCCTATTACTTTCTGAGCTCTAGGCAGATCCTTGGAATTTCTGCTGTAGGAACCCACTTTTCTTTGTTCAGTAAATTCAACCTTTAGCCATTCCTAAGCAGTTAAGAGAAGTTCTGTTTAATCTGGACAACAGTAGGTACACCTGTGTGTCAATAAACATCCTCTGATGAAACTGGGAAGTGTATTAGAGCTTGCTAATAATTTTAATTGAGGTGAGAAATCCAATCAGTTCTTCAGAGGCTAGAGTTCTCCAATTAAATCTTCTTTTCATCTGACTGTGCCCCTGATTAGATTAAATACATCTCTGTGGCATTTAAACACCCTAAGAATGTGGAAATTATTTGCACTCCAGTAGAACCTAAAGGACCTATTGTGCCAAACTTTGCAGAAAAGGAGACTAATATGTAATCCTTCCCTACCTCCAAGAAAATACAAACAGAATTTGATGACTGAGAAGACATGGCAGAGAAAAAATTGACTAAGGACTGTATTTCCTTGAAGTAATTATGAGACTTTCAGGTTAAACTCTGTTAGAAGATATATTGTATTTAATTATAATTCAGCTAGGATTTTTTTGTATGCAATACTGTGAATAATTTGGCCCATCATTTCAGTTTTAAACTAGAGTAAACAAATTGAGGTTGGGTCATGGTTTAGCCCCAACTGTTAACTGAGTCCCACACATCCACTTATTCACTTCCTCCTGGTGTGATGGGGGAGAGAATCAGAAGAGTAAAAGTGAGAGAACCCCTGGTTTGAGTAACTACAGTAACTACAGAATAATTCTGTAAGTGTCTGGGATACTGCCAGAAATTATTTTATGAAATACAAGGATTTCATAAATAGATGTGTGATTTCTTTCTTACTGGAATGGTGCTGGGAGGACATCAGTTGGTTATCATCCTTTGAATTAATTAAACAACGTCTGTTTTTTTACCACAATACTCCGTAGAAACCTCTGGAGAGAGTTTAAATACCCAAATGACAGATTTACATATTCCTTCATAATATAATGTGAACAAAACCCCCACCTTACACTAATATCCGTCTCTCAGCGTATCTAAGCATCCACGGAAGTGGAGAAACCTATGAGTCAGGTTAGTTCTGCTTTTACAGGGCCTACTATGACTACAGATGAACAACATCTGAATTCTAATGCCTGGGTAGATGAACTAGTAGATAGTTGGATTTATTCAAGTCAGTGGAATCTGTTAAAGATTACCTTTAAATGCTTCAGGAGTGAAAAGCAATTTCTGAAATGTTACAGAGAATTCATGAAGGATCAGTGGAAGCCTAAAGGCCCAAAGTTAGGCAAACACCTTAAGAAAGAGAAAAAGGAAGTAACAATAATATAGAGAGAGAGCTGTTTAATAAAATTAGCACACAGCTTTCTGTAATTCAAAGCAGGAAAACTGATGCAACCTTGCACTGTTTGGGAACCAACTGATGAGCCTCATAGTGGCTGGAGTTGTGGGGCCAGTTTGCATCTGGACATTAAGTCTGAGTTGATTCTAAGCAATGGGGTGTTGTAAACCCGCTTGTTTTGTGATGTTTTTGTGAATATCCAGTTGGCTGCAAACCCAGTACTACGCTAGTCATATACATAGAAAAAGTTGTTGTCTACCACCACAAAGGAAATAACTCATATGTTTAATAGACATCTATTTTAGAAATTCCTAGACATTCACTTGGAGTTGACTGATAGGACTTAGGGCCTAGAAGACACAAATACCTTTCTACTGTGCCAATTGGAATGTTGATTGATAGCACTTATTTTAGGCATTTGCATTGTTCCTATAAATCCTGCTCTATACCTTGTAGAGATGGAAACTTGTTCAAGAACTATATCACCCTTGGCTAAATGTAATCAAATATGTTGTATGTGCAATTTGCAATAGAAGGAGAAAAAAAATGTAGAAACCCTAAGTTCAGGCTACAGTACCCTGAAGGCTTGCTGAGGAGACAACCTTACAACCAGGAGCCCTACTGGGACTGTTGCTAGACTGGTTGAACACAGGCTTTTTTCCTACCACCTGTCAAAGAACTTCAGGACAAATTCCTTCAAGAGATCCTGAGGGTAAGCTAGCACTTCCCTGTTTTTCTCCTCCCACCCCTGCACCCAGTTTTCCTTGCCTACAACATCAGTTACTCAAGGCTGAAGCAAAAATGACAACTAGCACAGAGATTGAACAGAGCACTCAGGACCTTGGGCTGTCACATTAACTCAGATTCAGAGTTTAAGTACTAAGGTACTTGGTATTCCTCTCAGTCAAGATGTTATAAACCAGAGGTACCACCAAAAGGAGCAGTGACTCAACCTGATCATGGTCTTCAGCAACTCTATGTGGTGTTTGAAATACATCTCTAAAGGCCTCTTCCAGCAATGTCTAGATGCTTCTTCGGTATTACTCTAATGGGAAGTCTCATAATTTATGTTTTAGGAAATTGAAAAATATATGAACATTTTAGCCAGGAGAAGTTGATCAGCTGGAATACCTACTGTGTGAATTCTTTTCCATTGTTACAGCAGTCTATTATTGACTCAAGTGACAGGTGACACCTTTTCCTTCTGATTAGTTTCTAAAAGAACAAGAAAAATGCAAAATCAGCATCAGTATCTGCCATGTAAAAGCTTTTTCCAGTTAATGTGTATAGAATAGTATTTTCTCCTCCTACCACCAGATATAAACGCTGCAAAATACAAGAAACTGAATTATTAACCTTTCAATTTAAACTAACATTAAAAATAAAATAAAATAAACCCCTCCAACTTTAGACCCTAAGAGTATGGAGCAGGTACAAGACTTGCCCCTTCTTGTTCTGCCGGTAGTTACTCTCGGAGTCTACTGTTAAGCTAGTATTGTGGTTATATTGCTTTTGTTTTATCTCTTTTCCTTTCTGATTACTTATATTTCTGTCTTTGGGCCTGAATTTTTCTTTTCCTCTTATACATGAAGTTGAGTGCTACTGAGGAGAATTTACTAAGAGAAAGAACTCAGATAATATTGAATATTCTGGAGAAAAGTATGTATCTTTACAAAAGATAAATTGAAAACATTTCATTTTCTAAGAGCAAAAATCTTAATAAATGAATGAGTTTGGGAAGAGTAAAATAATTTTCCCCAGGTACCTGAAAAATACCTACCGTCAGGTGATCCTGACATGAGCACAATTTCAAACTAGGATTTTCCATGATGAACTGTCGGGTGCAGTGTCTCGTGTCTCTCTGCTTTCTTGATTTTCTTGCCCAGCTGTTTACATGTCACTGGCAGCTACTAACTGTGGCTTAACAAATGCATTTGGGTACATGTACTTGTTGCAGTGACCATGAAGACGTTTGTTGTGGGCCACCAAATTCCAGTGAAGGGATTCCTTTTTAACTTCCTCATTAAGAGCAGTGTGGGAATAGGAAAAAATGTTATGAATAGCGAATTCAGTTCATAAGTTTTATGTAGCCAATATTAAAATGTCATTAGTTTCTATAAACTATATATTATTTTTAACTTAAAAAGTCAAACAGCAAATCCATTTTAATGATGATTTGATCATCACATTGGAAGTTAGTGATCACTTTGGGAGGGCTGTTGATAAGACTACATTAAATTTAGTTAAAATAAGGCAGTACCAATTAGTATTATATTTAAATACACAGCTGGTGTTTCAGAAGACTTGATTTCTGAAAGAGAATTGGAAGAAATTAGGAGGAAGAAAGTGAATGAAAACAGGACACACAATAGAAGTCTCAATAGCCAAAAAGCTGTGATTCTACAGTCTGTTAAGAAGGTGAGAAGCTCATCACTAGTCAATGGTGAAGGCAGAAATTATAAGCAAAATACAACAAAGAACAAATAAAAAGAGAGGAAGAATATACTAGTATAATTTTTAACTTAAAAAACGGTGACATGATTAGTAAACCTAAAAGTGTCTCAGAAATATTACAACCTAACAAAGTTGAGAATAAGCAGAAGAAATGTGTCAGGGATAAAACAAATTTTTAGTAGAGCTTTAAAATTTATTACCTATGAAGAAAATACAGATGTGTTTAATAGTTACACTTATATGACTTAAGCAGATGTACAGACTAGTATGATATCATATCACAGGGTATTATAATCAGTAAAATGCTAACCACAGTGGTTGTTAAGCATTCTCAATTTAAAATCAATAATCTCTAATAATATGAAATCTAGAGTCTTAAAAGACCATGTTCTGATGTAAAATTTATTTTGTGTTATAGGATGTCTGAAAAATAAATGTTATAGGCCAATGTTATGGCACTTCTAAAACTGACTGGTACACAGATCCAAACAAATATTGGGAACTGAACTTATCATTGATTGTGGCCTAAACAGTAGATCACTTACTAATATTCATCAATAGAATTTTGTGGAAAGCATGTCTTGCCAAAATAACGTAAAAAAACTGTTATGTGCCTCTGTCCTGATTTCAGCTGAGATCAAGTTAGTTTTCTTCCAAATAGCTTGTACAGGGCTGTGTTTTGGATTTAGGATGAGAGTAGAGTTGATAACACACTGATGTTTTAGTTATTGCTGACCAGTGCTTGCATTAAGTCAAGGACTTTTCAGTTTCTCAGGCCACCTTGCCAGTGAGGAGTCTGGGGGGCACAAGAAGCTGGGAGGGGACAAAGCCAGGACAGGTGACCCAAACACCGTATGTCATCATGCTCGGTATATAAACTAGGGGTAAAGCTGGCCAAGGGCTCCTGCTTGGGAATGGGCTGGGCATCAGTGGGCTGGTGATTGGGTGAGCCATTGGTTTTCATTTGTATCACTTGTTTTATGTGGAGTTTATTTCTCTCTTTCTGTTATTTGCTTTTCAATTTCAATTGCCTATAAATTTTATTATATTTATTTTATTGTTTAATTTTGTTTTGTTTTGTTTTAGTCATTAAACTCTTCTTATTTCAACCCATGAAGTTTATCACTTTTGTTCTTTTAATTCTCTCCCTGATCCTACTAAGGGGGAGGGAGTGAGCTGCTGTGTGGGGCTGAGTTGCCAGCTCAGAGTTGCCAGGATTAAAACATGACATCCTTGAAGGTATTTGAACTCATATGTCCTCAAGAAAATCTTAAATCCTCATCTTGTATGTACCAGAAAGTGAAAAACATTTGTCAGAATAAAATCTTTCTATCATGTGAATGTGCTAATGAATCCCTTAGGAAGACTCTCTGACTTAATTTTTCATGAACTTCATTAATACTAAATTTTCTCTTGCAAGCATACTGAAACCTAGTCAATAGATTTGCTCATGGAAATATTTTATCTATGGCCATCATTCTTAAAATAAATCAATAACAGCCAAATTCCAAAGGCAAGCTCGAAAGAATTGAAGACTTCCTTTCTAATTTTTACCCTAAAATATGATACTGTGAGATAGCAACTCATGACAGGAAACTCAGTAAAAATTATATAAGGATGCATTAATACAAATTGTCAGAGCATACCTAGTTTCAAAAGTTGCCGTGTAAATGGAAACAAACTCCTCTAATTATATCTAAAACCTTTACACCTGTGAAATTATAAATTTTTATCTATACTAGCAGTAGCTGTAAAATTTAATCTAAGCTGAAGTATGTTTTTTCTCCCCTTCCTACCCAAAGACTTACATGGAAATGAAACATGCCTTTTAACCTCTTCCACATGAGTACTACCTCTAAGACATCAGTGTGCTCTTCCCAGCAGAAATGCTTATTAGGTTTATGCTCATTAAATAGTTTTTTCATGCTGCCTTTTCTTTTCTTTGCAAATGGTTTTATTTTTAGTGAGAGAGGAGAGAAGCACAACACTTTTTGCTTTCTTATATCTGATGGTTCTGCAACAATAAGCAACAGGTTTTTGGTGTTATGCTGACCAGCTGTGTGCAATGGTCTCTGGAGCTGATTCATAGTTAGGGTAACTACACCTCTGGATTCATGTTTGAAAGCTCATAAGAGAGGTTTTTGTCAGGTCAGATAAAAGCATTCAGGAATTTTAGGCTTGGTATATATCTCTTAATAAAAATAAATAAACCAAAACCAAAAATGATCAAATAAAAAAGGTCCAAGAGAGACTGCAAGTGGAAGGAATAATTTTCAGAACCTAAAAATTCTTCATGTGATTCATCTCTTGCATTAGCTGCTTTGGATTTACTCTGCTAAAACAGACAGGGGCACAGAGTCATATTGGCTGGTGGGTTGGTTCCAAGGTCAGGACAAACTCTTAATGCACTACTGCCTTAGCTCAGTGCCTTAGGCCTTCTGTGTAAAAAACATAAAGAAAATTTTGGTGCACATTATGGTAACTGGCCAGCATTCTTTCACATTTCTTGAGTAGTTAGCAAATTCTTGAATACCCTGTTAGCAGGCTCATAAGGTATTTTTATTCACAGTCTTGGTTTTTGCAGTAATGTTGCTATAGAGTAGACTGGGTTTTGTTTTGTTTGTTTTGTTTTAATTTCTGCCTGCTTTTCTAGCAGTAAGAACTGTGAAAAAGACACTAAGACTTACAGAATTCACATTGAGGCCTGTTTAAACCAAAACCAGATAAATTTAATTTTTATGTTAATAAGGAAGAGGACTGTATTAACACATTAGTATGAACCTCTCAGCTTCAGTATTTTATGTAAGTTTGATCGACAGTGTGTTCTGACAGATCATGCTATATAGGCCCAGGTCTGGCTGATACAAACCTGAGATGCTGGCCTGCACTGAACATTTTTCATACAATCCTACATTAAATGTTCTCTGAACAGCAGCATTTTACCTGGGGCATTTAAATATGGTCTTCTGTGATATTAAATATTTTGTAGTATTCTTGCAGGAATATGAAACCCAACACAGAAGTATTGGACGCTTGCTCAAAGAAGAAAATGGCACTGTTGTGCTTGATTGTAAATGCTGAGGTTTTCAAATGGAACTTCTCTACCAAAAATGGAGTTAGACTGTAACACTGGAGCTATCACAGGGTAATATAGATCTGCCTTGAGAAGTGGGGATTCCTGCAGTGGTTTCAAATCCCTTGCTACAGACAGAAATTCAAACACATCAGTGTTTGTCTCTGCTGACAAACCAGTGTGTGATGGCTGCTGCTGCTGACACGTATTAGCTGGATGTTTATAAACAAGTCAAAGCAAAAGGAAATGGCACTGCAGTGGGAGAAGCCCACAGGGAAGATAAGGTATGAGGGTATTAAGGTACAGGTTTGTGATGATGAATAATGTCTTTATTCAGTTAGTAAAGGCACAAGTTGCATAACCTCATTCTGTGCCCATTTCCAAACTGCAAATCAAACCCTTTTTTTCTGTAAGGCTGTAAAGCAGAGCTGTGGCTGGACTTTTATTGTGCTTATGTGCAGTACTTAGAACTCTTAATAACCCAATCCTAAGTGAAGTGTCCAAGTCCTATGAATAATAATCAAACCATAACAGCAGGAGGTACCTAATGAACAGAATTAATGTATCTCCTGTTCCAATTTACTAAGATTAGTAAACTTGTTATAATCCGAGTGATAAATACCTGGCTCTGATATCTGCTCTGTTGGAGGATCTTTTGATTACTTCTTTTCAATGCTAATTTTTTTCCCCCAATGAGTTGCTAGTCATTAACAGTTATGCCCAAATCAGGTTCTTGTGTGCCATTCCTGACTGATCTGTCACGAAATTAGCCTGGCAGCTTCACAAGTATTTTCATCAGTGTCAACACTTGAAAGAGTACAATAGATAAGTGTTGCTTTCACAGTAATTCAAGGCAATGTTAGCCTCCATTAGAGGCTTTTATTCAGATTGTGTATCCCTAAAGGCAGGAATGAACTGATCTGTTTTGTTTTGATGGCAAAGGACCTTATGTTTTGGGTTTTTTTTAATGACAGCAAAAAATGTGTTTAAAAGCCACAGAACATAAACTGTTCTTTTTAATATCTCATGTTAGTAACTCATGTTTTCCACTATGTTGCTGGAGAAGTGAGTGCAAAGAGGATATCTCCAGGTTTAAAAGAACACCAGACAGTAAGATAGACTGCAAAAATCCCACTTTTCTCTGTCAGGTTTGGGGTTTTTTTTGTGTGACCTGACAAAACTTTTCCAGAGTTTTTCTATTCATAAACACAAATAATATAACTGTTCTTTCCAATGTTTCTTCTGGGTTTCAGATACTTCAGTGACAATGTTTCCTAGCACAGTATAATTTTTCAGCTACGAAATGACCCAAAACAAGAGTATCCCAGTGAAGGAATAGTATTAGACAAATGGCATAAATAATGAAATTTACAAATTTAAATATTTTTTTTCTGCTTTCATCTGTGCACATTGACAAAGCACTTCTTTTGAAATACTGCACAATCTTAGCACCTTAGAAGCATTTCACATGTCAGATCTCACTAGCTTTAGAAAACATGACTTTGAACGGAGTGATATGATAGTACCACTAAGGCACTTTAAGGGATGCTCCACAGGGATGAAAGTGGGGGGAATCCACTTGCCATTTTGTGCTATTAAAAGGGAGTAACAGAAAAGACAGAACCAGGCCCCCTTGGAGGGGTAAAATAAAATTGCAAGAGGCAATGGAAGGGAAATCCTAATTAGTTAAGAGGAAAAACAAAACACTAAGAGGATGGACAAGTGTGGAACAAATACCCAGAGAAGTGGAATTTCCAAGCTTGGAGATTTCTGAAAGTTGTCTAGAAAAACCTATACATTCCAATCTAAACTCTTGGTTAGCTCTGCTTTGAACAGAGGATTGGACCAGATAAGTTCCAGAACTCCCTTATAGCTTGCAATATTCTATGACCACAAAGAGAGAAGTCTGGAAACTGGTGATCTGTGTGTGCTTATTATAACATATTGCATATGATACTGCATAAAAAAGTATACTAAAGAAATTGAGAAATGCAAGATAAATCATGTTTTTCATGAAAGCTATAGACATATTTCAGATTTTTTTATTTCTTTATTCCTGTTTCCTTTTCTTATCCCTGAAGGCTTGTCTCCATATAAATGTCCCAGCACAGTATGTGCAGGCACAACTTTGCAGTGTGTTAGTGTTCTACTGTCCTCCACACTCCCCCCTTAGATTCTGATTCATTAAGAAGGACAATTTGAATTGGCAGATCTATTGACATTTCTCCACTTAACTGTTTGACCTTCTGTGTCTGCACTCAGGAAAGCTGCTCAGGAAGAAGTTCCTGCTCTCCTGCAGTTTCCAGCCTGGTGCTCTAAGGCCAGTTGTGGTGCCTTAGACCAACAAACTGGGCAGATACACAATTTATCAACTGGTTCTATGTTTCTCACTTCTCTTTGAGGTGGGGCTGCAGTCGGGTTACTTCAACTTGAAGCAGTAAGCTCCATAGACTTTCAAAATCACTTTTTGCACTCCAAGGTTCATTTAGTATTTCATAACTTTCCATGGGGAACAAGGCTAATATTTTTTACTTTAAAAAGCAAAATCTAAATCTATGAGTGTCTGCTCATAGGGAATGCTGCGTTATTAACTACAGAAAGAAAAAAGAATTAGATGTGCTATCACTGCAGTCACTCTGACTTCACTCCGAATTCACATGTGAATAGGTATCCAATGAATCTTTACAAAATAACCTGCTTATTAGAATTTCATAGTGGGGTGCTACTTCCGAATATTTATCTTGACATAGACTGAATTTCTCAATAAATTCTATCCTGAAATCTACTAGTAAATGTAAGCTTCCTGGTGGAATTTTCTACTTGGATTTTGTCCCAGGTTTCCAAGATAGAGGAAAAAAATAATAAAAAATATGATAATTATGTCTTCATACTTTCATCAGAAAAATACAAATTCAGTCAGTTATGTAAGTTTTCCTAGAAAAGAGAAAAACGACCTACATTTAGTAACAGGAACAAAAAACATTTCCAAAGAGTTCTAGAAGTATTTTGTGTATATCTCTGAACAGGAAGAAGCTTGTAATGGTTTTTCACAAAGGGATTAAGGACTTCGGTACAAATAGTTTGATGAACTTTCTTTTGGTTCCAGTGACTGGAACCTATACTTTGGTGAATTCAGGACCTGAAATTTTGTTCATGGTTCCCTAGAAACTTGTATTCTTTCTGTGGCAATTGCATTTCCACCTTGCCCCAGACTTAAGATTTCTAATCAAAAGAGTTCTTAAAACACATGTGTTTGATTCAATAGAATACAGGGAAATGTAGAAGAGAATTTCTTAGGTGTTTTTAATTGTATGAAAAGAAATCTCCACATAATGAATGGGGCTTCTTAGTCATAATCTAAATAATTATTGCATTACTTTTATAATTTTTGCATGAATTATATATGCCTAGATTAGGGATTTTAAAAAGCACAGGTCTTCTGCAGCTCATAATATAGACTTTCTTCACAAATGAAGAGTCAGAGGAAAGGAGACAAAAAGAATTCTAATGCAATGTAGTTTCTGGACCAGATATTGTGTATTTCAGACCAGTAGCAGCAATGACTACAATGAAAACAAAGATATCAACACAGTACAATCTTTGAAAGGTCTCTGCCTCTGTCAGTAACTTTATTGTTAGTGCCAGGATATTAGATCAGATCCACCATGTAAAATGAGTTTCACATTCAGTTGTCATTTAGTTGAACAAATTCTAGAAACTTACCCCACAAAAGGGTGAGCCCTGGTTCACTGGTAGAAATAAAACAGATGGTGGTTCTGACACAGGCTTCAGGAAAAAAAGAGAAGATTACCCAGAGTGTGATAGGGCTGGTGGCAATCTGAATCACATTTAGCTTTTAGGAATAGGGTAGAGAATTTAATATGACTTCAAGGAATCAGCTTGTGCTATACAAAACCATACACATACACATATATAGTTTGACTGGGGTTATTTAGATTATTTTAAAACCTGTATGGGAGAATCTCAGTGATTACACTGAGATTCCTGTACAGAAGAACATTCACTCACATCATCCGAGATATATTTCACAATCCTGGATGCAGTGAAATATCAGCCTGTTGATGAAATGCTTGCCATGGAATCTATGGGCTTAGTTGTTGGATAGTCTTCTGATTAAAAAAAAAAAAAAAGATGAAAGATGCTAGAGAGCAAATTAATGTTTTTTACACTTGATTAACTGTTTAATATTCCTAATGTGCTCAAGCTACTGGAAACACTTGGAGGGTAAACACAGAGACAACACAGGACCTGAAAGTAAAAGTCAGTGAAGCCAGATTTAATTAAATTTAAATTAAAAAGAGAGAGGAAATTAAAGTATCTATCACATAAAAAAAAAAAATCAAAGCATGTTCAGCTCCTAAAAAAACCTCAAACCACCTCCATTTAAAGCTAACAGTGTAGCTTTGAGAAATCTATAGAGAATTCATTGTTAGAGCAAAGGAGTTTTCATGATAATCTGGGGCCAAAAATGATTTGGTTCTTGTGTCATTAAAATAATTAGTAGTGACATAAAATGTAGTTTAAAATCTAAAGTAATTCAAAAAGTTAAATTCTTTTGAGATTCCATAACTTTACCTCAGAAATCTGTCAATATAGTCAGGCCAGAAACTCAAGGTAAAAGTGCTTTCACCAAGTTTGAAATCCAATCCTTGTTGGGGATACCATATTTATTTCACAGATCACTCTGAGTTGGAAGGGACCGACAAGGATCATGAAGTTCAACTCTATAAGGAATGACCCACATGGGAATCAAATCTGTGACATTGGCATTATTAGCACCATGCTCTAATCAACTGAGCTGATCGCACGTTCCTTGGGTAGAAGGGCTTTATAATCAACATTTGTGTGATCAGCGGATCCATCATAATGTGGACATTCTTAGTACTTTGAATTAGGTGAAAGAATAGTCCTGCAATAGGACTGTATTCCATACCTAAGAGAGTGAAGAAATTTCAGGCAGTTTCCTGTGTGTATCACAAAAGACTTCTGATCACAAGATCAGCGCTACTGGAGATTTAACTGGTATCCATACAGCTGGAGTTCCTATGCTGAGCCATTCTGATCCCTTTGTATCACTGTACCATTGTTCCAGGGGAAATAACAATGCCTGTTGTAGATTGATATAGTGAATGTCAGTATGGATAAATCCATTCATTTATGTGAGGTGCTTCGGTTGTTAATGGAATATAGTACAATCAACTCAAATAACTAAATTTGAAAGCTACCCTCAGTAACTTTATATGGTGATTGATTTAGTTTCCTTGAACTGAAGGTCTATTAGAATTTTATTGTCCCAGTGTTCATTTGGGTTCATATCCTCTTGAAATTGGACAGTTTATCTGCCCTATCAAAAATCATATGGTTAAATCCCAATTAATGAGGCACCAAAATAAGCAAATTAGTTTTATATGTATTAAAGAAAGTATGAAAAATGGACAGGAAGATCAGAAGAATGGCAAGTCACACGTATTGCACATTTAAATTTCCACCAGTCTTTACCCAGTATTTTTTTGTTTGTTTGTTTAATCCTGCTTTTTGCTTTAAAATAAAATCTAGGTCTTTCCTGAGCCAGTCAAATTAATTTTCACCCTTAGCTATCCAGGAATCACTCTATCTCCATGATAAAATCATTTTCTTTACAAAGAGACATTTCCTTCCTCCTGCTGGCAGACATAACACATAGTGGTAATATTACTATTGTTAGGGTTGATGAAACATGACTCTACTTTCAGGCACATAAAACTGTAAAATAATGGCCCTCTGGGCTGAGGTTTCTCACACTTGTTTCTTACCCTAAGGTGACGTCCTTTTTTTTGAAAGCTTCATAAAATCCAGGTTGAGCATTTTATTAGCTATCCAAACTTGAAACATAGAAGCAAGTATTTTTCCCAACTTACATCTACAAAACAACAAAAAAATAAAAATAAAAATGCATTTTATAGGTGTTTGAATGTGTATATATATGCTTTTTCTTTGAAATTCTAAAGATATGCCAAAAGTACTTTCAAGAACACAAAGTTATCTACATAAAAATCTTCTGACAATCTCTAGCAGAGATTTTCAAATTTCAGTAGTATTCAAGAGGTCAAAAGAAGTAACACTTCCACTGACTCATGCAGGGTTTAAGCTCTACAACACCTGTTACAGTGAATACTTTTCTCATGGTTAAGGAATTATGGAAACACTCTGAGAACAATACAAAATTGTGTCTAGTGCTTTAAAGAGAATAGTTATTGACGAGGATTTTATTGCTGAAAACTGTGACACAGTTGTTGATGGACTGGCCAGTGATGTCAGTCCGATGTTGCATTGAATATCACCCGCTACTGAAAGAATAAACTCGTCAATTCGCTGTTTGTCTGCAAAATGGAAAACCACTGTGTTTGTGTTAAATGCAGTAGAAAACCAAGAGAGGTGCAACAAGAAAAATTCATCTAAACTTTTGACACGACCAAAAGACATTGACAAGATGTTCCATAGCCAAATAGTGAGAATCCAGCTCTAGAACTGCTGAATGTCTGCTTTATTTCTGATCAGTCCTGCAGTGTCCTTCTCTCTTTTTCCAGTTTGCATAAACATTGCCAGCCTGATTCTCCACTGCATTGTTTTTGTTTTCCACCAATGTGATTTCAGAGATAAACCTGCAGTAATGTAATCAGTAATCAGGCCCAGAATCAGCAATGAGCCCTTACACTGCACAACACTGGGTGCGTGTTAGTAGTGTTGCCTTTTCTTATGTCCAATTTTGCCATCGTTTACAGACACTTTTGTAACTGTACCTGTTCAGTCTTATTAAGCTTTGGAGATGGTATGCTTTCTAGGAAAAACGGTTGTGAGGCAAAGCATCCTGCTGAAGTCTAAATGAATTTTTGAACTCTTATTTCTGTGCAATTTTGCCAATGGTTGTATAGCATCCTACACGTACCTTGATACTGTTTTCTCTAAGTTGAGTAACTTTCTGGTTATCCTAGCAAAGTTGTTACTACATTCACCTGTCAAGCATCCTCATCAGTGTAATTTTTTTGGTTCTTTTAAATCTGACCTTTAGTACATCTAGATATTTATGATTGGGTGGTTTCAGTGGAGAGACTGTATTACAGAAAAAGATGGATTTATGGCATAGATTTACTATCTGTTTGCCAATGGCACCCTTAACCAATAACAATGCAAAGCTCATATTGGGAATTCAGCTGTCATACATTTTTAGAGAGAAAAACTGCAAACCCTTGCAACCTTTTTAATCCTCAGTAAAGGAAAGGCTGTACAGAAAATATTGGTTAGCTGAGTAGCTTTTCCTCAAAATATCTTTTCTTCTCCCCTTAGGCAAAAGTACAGCCAAATTCCTACAAACATTAGATGAGAAACATGGATAAAAAATGTTCAACTGTGCAATTTTCTTATGTTTTCTGCACTTCTTTTTTCATAGGAGTGACTTCTTTTGCAGAGAGCTGTGTGGTCATTTAGAAACAACTCAGGTCAGTCTGAGAAAAGTATTAGTGAAATGAAATCCATCCCAAAATAAACGCGAGACAGACTGAGGTCTATTTTTGAATACTAAATTAACAAAATGCCTCAAAGAGTGTTGTCTATTTCTGATTACTCATTCCTTCTGCACTCAGTAAACCCAAGGAAAAAAATGGAAGAAGAGATGGTCACAAAAAATGTGAATTCTGCTAAACCATTTGATTTGTATCACTAAGGACCCTGTGTAATAAAAAGGAGAGTTGCCAGTTCTGTCAGTATTACTTCAATACTACATAGTAGGACAAGTAAAATGTCTCTGCTTCCCACTCCTTTACACACTTTGTGTGCAGCTGAATGACATGTAGTGGTACTTCAAAATCAACTTCTACTTATCAGCATCATTAAACATAAGTGAACAGAAGCTGCTATCATCAGTGAATACTCTTCACAATAGGAAGGGCAGTAAAATGGATTTCTTTCCTATCTTCAGACACTTTTCAGACTACAGTTGTTTATGTGAGTCTCTGCAAACCAAGCAAGAAAGAATTTTCTTTGATAAAATAATAATCCAAGCACCACTAAAGGTCAACTAAAGGATTCTTCTTGACATTATTGGGCTTAGATTCAACCCCTAATGGTCTGTGTCAGACATTTTAGAGGAACATTTGTATTGGGCAATTATAACAAACCTTACACTGCTCCTGACTCTACTTTCCATGTTGAAAGTCACAATAGATCAAAACTTTAAGACTTAAAAGGATCCCTCTTCTGGCTTGCTTTTGCAGTTCCCTATTTTGTCTGACTTACTATTACCGAAAATTTCTCTCTAGTCTCCATTCACATTGATCTGGGCAGCTGCTGAAAGAGTGACCGACAAGTTTGGAACAGCAGATCACAAAAGCAAGAAGAAGAAAGACATCAAGTCAGCAAGAAACTTTCTGGAGGCCAGCACTAGTGAGGAACAGTGTGGTCCAGTGGAGCATAGAAAAGAAGTCAAGCGTACAATGAACGTCAGTGATTCTGTTTCCTGTGCAACACATCCTGTTAGTGATTAATGAAGTCTTGGATTTGGAATGTAAAATTGGGAGTTTTTTGGGGCTATCTCAAACCATGACAACAGGTAAAATAACAAACATTTGAAAAGAAAGTTTGGTGGGAGAGGCTTTGTCAGGGTGCTCACCACCTACAGTTATTGTGGGTTTGAACCTTACAAATGGGCTTGGCTCACCCACAGGCCCCAGTCTCTCTCAAGGCCACTCTTCCTTATAGTGAGACCTACTTGGTTCAGTACAAAATAGATACAAGAACAGTGTCCAGGAATAAGATTTTGTCATTCAATATTGCAATATTTCTCTTCACAAAATCATGAAATACCACTCAATTCCTGCAGAAAGAAAGAAATGAGAACAGTATCATGTGTTTGCTTCTTTATATGACTCTTGTCTGGTAAAGAGATGATGTCTACCAAGGAAAAAGAGAGGGGAAAGGAAGGGAAATGACTAAGATTTTGTATGAAGGAACATCAGATTGTTCCTTAACAATCATATAGGGCTATGTCTTGTCAGTTCTGTAAAATATGTCATAAAAGAAGATCTTTTTAGCCTGTTGTAAAAAGGAAAGTCTGCATTTTAGACCTGAACAAAGAACAACAGATAAACCTTTAATAAATCTGTTTTCTTGTGTAAACAGTGCTTTAAAATTTAAGGACATTTTTTCACAGAAGAAATTTATTCCTTCTAACCAAGTTTTCCATTTTGAAGGTGGACTTCTTGTTGCTCTTTGAATATGCAAATTGCATAAAAATTTGCAAAAAATGATTACTTATAAAGTATTCTCTACCTACTGGAAAGTTTCTATATGAAAATTTGCTGGATATTTTGTTATCAGCAATTGACTGGTATTGTGAATAGTGAGATGCTGTAGGTAAAATGCAGCAAGTTTATGGACAATCCTTAACTGTTTTCTGAAATAACAAGCTATTTGAAGTTTAAAAATATGGAGATTAGCTGGAAAATTACTAATTATCTGGCAACGCTTAGGCAATATCTTACCAAAATGATAAGGAGAGGCTCTACTCCTCCACTGGTTGATAAGAAAAAGACAATTGTTTCTTTGAAGTATTTTTTTTCCTTAGTTTAAAGACTTTAGGAAATATTTAAGTTTTAAAAGACTATTTATAGAGCAAAGGAATTTAATAAAATTGGAGCATGAGTTATTTTAGAACATAATTTCACATTCTATTTTTAACTCTGATAGACATAAAGCAATGTCACAGGCACCAAAATGAAGAACTAAAACTTCGGCTTCAAAAATAATACAGGAATTTTCTCTTAATATGGTCCAAACCAATGAGAAATTCCCTGCTTGTTCAAGACCTGATGATGCAAATGATACTATTTCACAGGCTCTGAGCCAGCTAGATCACAGTATTGACAGCTAAATCAAACAACATCTACAGAGACACAGAGAAATTCTGTGACCAATGCTCCCTCCAAAACCAGGACCTTAAGTGGCTCCAAATGGCAGAGCATGAAAGCATCTGTGCACTTTGTATCACCAGTCTCTGGCATTCTCTTGGGTTGGCCCTGGCTGGCAGTCAAGCATCTGCTCAGCCAGCCACCCTTTCACACCCCTTCATGCATAGAAGAGAGGCTGGAGTTTATGGTCTATTGTTGTCTGTCACCTTCAATAATGCCAAATCTTTGGCTGGAGCTTTCATGGAGCTGAATGTTAAAGTTGTTGAAGCTTTGTCCAGAGCATTGTGGAGTTCATGAGTTCCTTCTTTCACTAAAGGAATTAAAGGAAACCTCCAGCTGTTACATGTCCTTACTGAGACTCTGGCATTCTTCTTTGTCTGAAAACAAACCCTTCCCATTTAATTACTTAGCCCTAAAACTTTCTACTCTGAGTTAGATGTTCATCAAGATGTCTGAGATCAGTATTACATATAAGATTAACTTCACCCACCTCTGCAAATAATCGCCTCTGGGTCAATAGAAGCAGAGAAAGAAAATTATTCTACATCCTTTTGTCACTACAGGAGAAATTTTAATATTTAAACTTTTATGCATGAGTTAGGTGTCTCTATTGGTGGACATGATCCTCTGCAACCATTTTATTTAATTTCCCTGTTGGCAATTGTCTAAAATTGTATGTAATGGCATATAAGAACCTATTATATCTAAATGTTAGAAAGCTGGTAAGATATTTTCTCTTTACCTCTTCCCCAAACATTTATTTCTCATCCAAACTATGCTTCTCAACATTTAATAAATGACATTAGGTCACTGATAATGTTGAGTTGTGATTCATTGATCCATGGAGACATTGATCGCTTTCTGAAGCGGGATCTTCTCTTCTACGACATCTTGATTTTTCTTTTAAGGTGTTTCATTTATGTACTGATCAAAAGCAACTATTGTTTCCTTGTCAGAACAGAGAAGGTACTTCACAGATGATCTTTCTGTTGCTTACCTTATTTGTAGTGCTGTTTTCTTTATCTACAATAGCCATTCTTATCTACATCATAAACTCAGTGTAACAAAATCACACATCTGTCTGTGGAAGATTCAAGTTCATCTTGGTATTTAGGTGAAGGTTTCCCTTTTTCTTCTCCTTACATGACAATAACCTAAAAGAAAAAGTCTGTTGCTTTCCTGTTTTATTAGCTACAGTATGTAGCATAGAGGTGTTAGCATGTGGCAAGTTTGAGCAACATTTGATTTAAAATTGGTTCTATGAAAGCTAATAAAGTGGAATGATATTGGTATAACAGGTTTGTTGTTCTATTGGTCAAGTCAAATGGCACATAGAACATTTTTTTGCTCATTAGCTAAGTGTATCTAGCTATGTACTGCCCAGAATATTGCAATGAGAATACTGATGATAACAAACTAACAGCACTCTCTTCCAAATCAAATAGGCTTAGAGATTAGTAATTTTCTTTTAGAATAACAAATGGACTTGTCAAGAACAAACAGAAGGAAACCATAAAAATTAAACACCTGCTATTTCTTTTTCACAGATGCAGCTGCATATGGGCGGAGATACTTAAATATAACATAGTTGAATTATTATCCAGAAAATTAATCATTCTATGGTCTCAAAACATCAAAAAGAACTAATAAGAAAATAAGAAAGCTTTGAAATCTGTACCCACTAACACAGTTCCAATGAATCTTCTACCACTAGTACCCATGCTACTGTTTTCCTAAGGATTTTAATAAAATATTTTCTTTAAGCTTCAAATTGTCATAGTGGTTCACAAGTCAGCATTGGTTGCTCAGTTTCAGCACACTTTACAACAGTATCAGATCTGTTTAATTATTCTAATTTAAAAGATTACTTCTCTCATCTTTTCACATTAAGGTATTAAAATTTTGGCTTCTCTTTTGAACCTAGCAACAGCAAGATCTGGATAAACATTGATGGCATTTATGGATTTTTTTATACCCTACAGGAATATATGGTTTCTATTTAGCTCCTAATGAATCTATTTCAGATATATATCAGCATTCTGTAGGTGGAATTATGATTAATTAAACAGCCAAAAATTTAGGGCCTCTGATTTTAGCTCTCTTTTCTGTCATCATGTGGCTTCTGAAACTTCTGCAGGTAAAATTCTGGTTCTGCCAAATCAAGTGAAATTTTGTCTATAACTTAAATGAACTTTCATTGCCTATCCCCTCTGCCACTCATAAAACAAAGGTGTAAATACTCTGCTTCCTATCAGACATTTGTTTTTATTTTTTCATAGGGGAATATACAGTAATAGGAGAAGAAGTAACAGTGACTCCTGTTTCTGTTCAGGTAAGTTAATGAAATAGTCTCATTAAAGATCCTTCTTAGTAGCTAGAAAATCATGATACATTTTCATAAAACTTTTAACCATTTGCATAAAAGGCTTTTATAATTGTTATTGTTACTAATCCTGATGGATTGCAGAAAGTTAATATGATAAAATATGATTTCATGTAGTTTATCTTATTTAATAAATATTCAGCTATAAGGTATATTTCACACATAATTTAGCAAGTATTAGTTGCATACCATATAAAAATTATAATTTACCCATTCTCTGTACTTAAGGGATGTGGTTAGTTCTGAATGTGCTATAACACCCAGAGAAGAATGAGATATTCTTTCAAGGGTAGAAAGGCCAAAGAACAAAAGAGCAAGAGAGAGGGGGAAAGTGTGAAAGTTATCTAAATTGTAAGGAGAGAAACTCTCATCATCAGAATTAAATGGAGAGTGGAACAGGGTCATTCTTGATGTGTTTGCAAATCTTTGTCAGGAATTCTTCAAGCAATTTCTTAGTCCTATGCCCTTACTCTCTATAGTTCATGTAAAGTGGTTCTAAGAGTGTGGAACTCTGGGTGTATTTGCTTCCCAGGCAGATTTTCTCTCTGTTTTCTTTCCTCAGCCCCTATGCCCTTCCACGCCCTCCTGCATGAGATGAAAGTGGCAGCAGACACTGCAGCAAGGGGCTGTGAGAGCATAGTACACTATGTAGGGAAAGAGTGCTCTCCAGTTGTAGGAATGTGCATCAATTAACTGACCTTATTCCCCTGATGTTTACCACCCACTGAGTCTATTGTTGAAAATATGAGGTTATTTGCTGGGTGTACTTTCTGCTGATTTCTTTTTTGATGCAGAAAATTACCCTCATGCTTTCAGAGCTGTCTGAGAGAGATTACTCTTTTCTCTCTGTGTATCTTTTTTCTCATGCATTTTATTATATAAAGGGTCTCATTTCTGCTTGAAAACAGGGTATCTGCAAAAGTGTTTGTGATGACTAAGGTAAAGAGTGAGAATGAGTGGAAAAACATAGAAGATGCATGTGTATGGCTTTATGGTTTGAGTGTGCTGACTTGCTTGAGTGTATGGCCCAATAAAGTGCAGGCAGATGAAGTCCTGAAACTGAGTTCTACATGTCCCTAGTGCTTCTCTCTGTGCAAATTGGCTTCCAAAGTATCTGCTTCAGAGCAGATGATGAATTGTGACTAAGCATGGTTATAGACATAGATACCTAATTTTATTCAGATAAATAAGAGTTCCTGAGATTTGAGGAAGCCTTGGGATTCTTGCACTGCCTGTTTATTTCTCCTGGTGTTGGTCCAGAGTGTAATTAACTCAATCAGGAGTATTATTTACTCCTCCAAATTACTTTACAAACACTAAACCCCGCTCAGGCCTGTAATAATTCAGTAGTAAATAATTTTCAGCATGATTCAGAGCAGTTCTATGTGTGTGGAATCTGCCTCATTAACTTCAATGGACTTTGCTGAGAGTGCACGTAAAGAAACTGTTAGATTAAGAGCATAGCAGTAGTAAGGGTTCAGCTAAACCCTAGGCTTAGCTGAGTGTGTTGACATAATTCCACCTAAAATTTTACCTGTGATACTTTACCTGCAGTTTATGATGGCTGAGAGATAACAGAAAGTAGAAAAGCAAAACTAAGCTACTTGCTTAGCAGAAATGTTTGGTTGTCTGCTAGAACTCTTGTCCATTTGAATAAGTTGATGAGCAAGTGTGAGGTTCAGCTGCAAATGAAGAATATTGCCACTGCAATATTAGAACAACTACTAGATACGAATCTGAAAGCGCTTTGGTCAAGTAATATGGAATATAATACTCCAAGTCATGGGTGAGATATATAACCAAATATGGTTTAGGGAACATTTGGAATAATTAACCTGACTGTGTCAGAACCCTGAGAGCACTGATAGGCCTTAATGACTCTGACCAGCCTCATCTGAGGCCTCAAGAATTCTATTTAAGCTTGACTCTAGTTAAGCTTTGGCTTGGGGCTGTCAATCTGGTCCTTATGCCTGGTTATGGGTCTTGCTAATTATGACTTCCCCACACATGGGCTGATGTTAGGACCCTGCCTTGTTATCATAAAGCTGCGTCTGACCCTGGTTGCCCTCACTGGGTCTTTTGCAGACCCCCCAGACTGACTTCTTTGTCCTAGCCTGACTCGTTGGAGGTGCCTGATGCCCTGGGCTCAGAGCTGCTAGGCCTGAGATTCCCCTGAGCCCCTGGACTTTGTGATGTCCTGACAAAAAGAAACAAAATAGAAAAGATGTAGGGTTTTGATGCTGTATTTCTAAAATACGAATGTAATTATCTGAAAAGGTTAAATGGGGAAGGGAGGTGTGAATCTAGATTATGAAATGGTTTTATTGTATATCTTTAGAGACATGACTATTTTACTGTTTGTATAACTATAAAGTAAGGTTAATACAGGTGTAGTAGCAGTCTTCGGGAACCTGTACTTTGTTACAACCATTGCAAGCCTGCAACTCAATCAGACGACTACTATGTATCAAAACCATATGTGTTTTGTTGCCTTTATTTAATATGATTAACTCAACAGTCTTATTCAGGTTTTTGCTCAAATCTAGAAGTTGTCAGTGTGGCCAAAAGCCCTTGAGGTACTTTGGAAGTTATACTGCTCTCCAAACGTAATCAGTTCAGTACTTGTGAAGAAAATTCTGATACCATGTTTGGCCTTGCTATCTAAATTTATCAAGGTGATGCTTTTACGAGAGCTCCTCTTGAAAAGGAAGGAGGCACTTAGTTTTATTATTTTATGGGTAATAGTATTCATTAATAGCAGTAGGAGAACTCTTAAAAGTGTTCCTTCTATGAACAGTTTGAATGCTTAGTATTTTTTATCCCTGTTTAGCAATTTTTATTATCAGATAATAATCATTTTACATTCCTGAATGGAAAGCTTTTGAACATTACTGAGATGATCCTTCTTGAAACTTTCATATTATATGCTTATGATGTAGAAATCAGAGACAAGACCAGCATGGAAAATCAAGAAAAAAAAGAATATTCAACATAACAAGCTGTGAACTCTGTTCAAATAGTGTATGAAGTACAGTTTCCTTGAAACTCCTGTGAATACCCAGCAGCACTGCAGTGCGAACAGATATTGTTGGTACTTAACAAGTTTGGATGGATGCAGAACAGAACACATTTCTACATTGCAGTTTTAGACTAGCCACAATTTAATTCCCACTCTGTCTCTGGGAAACTCCTAAATAAGTATTTTTGAGGGTCTGAGACAAAAATATTAACACTAATGTGCATAAAATTATCAATATGAGTGGTTTTTTTTGGTCAGGTGCAGATAGATCAGTGGAGTTTGAAAGCAAAAACATCAGGTTAGCATTCAGCTGAGAAACTGCAAGGGAATAATAGCGTTAAAGAGCACAAACATGCATAATCTGGGAACTGAGTCCAAACCAGTAAAAATCAACAAAAATAAGAATTTTGTTATTTAAATGGTGTTGGCCAGGTCTTAAAATGTTAAATCATTACATTTCAGAACTTTGATATCTCTCAAGGTCAATGTGCAGTCCTAGTGCCAGGGGTGACTGCTTATCTCCTGCTATTTTTAAATGCTGTAAGTAACTGTTCAACATTGCATGGTATCTAAACTATAGGGTATAGCTACAGTTAAACAGTTTAGCTAGAGCTGAAGGACTGTAAAATAGCACAGTTAGCCAGATCCTTCCTGAATATGAATGGGGCTAAAATGGCTAAGTACCAAAGAAATATTTGGGCCTCCTTACACTTTGTTGCAATCCTCAAGCAGCTTCTTGGTAATCATTACTTTGTTGGGTACTCTGAACATATGTCATTCTTAGGCATTGGGTGTTCTCCATCTCAGACTCCCCTGTCTGGTGTACAGGCCTTACACAGCCACGTGTGAGCCCAGTAGTTCAGAAGAGTATTAACAGTACGTCCCCTTGGTATTAGGTTCCCCACATGAAATGACATCACTATTACTGGATGTAAAAGAGGCTTTTTCTGTTCACCCATGCAGAAGTTGAGGTGAGATTTATTACAGCTGAGTACTAATCCTTTTGATGCCTCTCTTGGGTTATAGAACATCTTCATTCTTGTCTGGGCATAAGGTCTCTGAATCCCTTTACATAAATCCAAGATTGATATGGTGTCAACAGGCAGCATCACGCCAGTTAGTACAGGTAACAACAGCAGTAAAGACACTGTCAAGGAGTAGGCTAATAACTTGAAGATGGAGCTAAGGACTTAATGGATTTTCCCAGTGCAGTGTGAACTCTAAACCACAACATCTTCAGTTATTAGCTGTGCTGGTGCAACTCCAGTTACACTTGGCTGAAAAAGCTACTTTAAGTGCATTACAGACACATGCAGAGGTGTTCAGACAGAAAAGTATTCCCATGCTTTAAATAAATGGGAAGAGTATCCTTATGTGATGTAAATGGCTCTTTGTAAACAACTTTTGGCATGGAGAGCTTCCTCTCCTTCGGTCCATTATTTTTGTTTGTGTTCCTCAACTCAACTGTTTTCAGCAATTTAATTCTCCATGTTGATTTCCTCCTAGCTTTCGTCAATGGGGCTACCAATCAATGTAATAAAAATACGTGGCACAAAATTGGTTTAGAAACCCTGGAGCCTGGAATATTACATTAGCAATGCATTCTCTAGAGACAAAGTATATTCCTGTGAAAAGAAACTACATGAGGCCTCATAATTAAGTCTTGCAAAAGAGTGGATTTCTCTTAAAGAACCCAAACTATAGTAAATATTAATATAAGGACAGAAGCAAGGAATAGATTCTAGACTACGACCTCACCTTCATTTCTTTTTCCTGCCTGAATGTAGTTCTTCTCTGCCAAATCATTTGGACTAAGTACATCACTCTAATTCCTCTATAGACCTTGATTCAACATACCTAAGGTTCAGAAGTTGGCAATAGCAATTTAAGCACGCGCTGCTAGGTTGGAATCAACTTTAATTAGGGCTCCTGGAGTAACTTTGCTTTGTATTTTTTATTATTGTGGTTTAGGAATGAAACTCCCCAAATTAGTGCTCCCAGTGAGAATCTCCAAACCATGGGCCACTTGCTCATTCCATCCTTCCCTGTGACAGGCTGGAGAAGAGAATTGGAGCACAAAAGGTAAAGATCACAGGTTGATATAAGAACAATTTACTGAAAACAATAATGAGGTTAATAATTGAACAGTAGCAGCAACAATACTAATGATAGAGAGTGCAAGAAATGAATGATTCTCGAAGAAAACCCCCAACAATAGAAATACTTGATTGTTCCCTCCCACACCAATTGATCAAAGGGGATCCCTTCTCCCCAGAAAAGACTTCCTACCCCTTGCCCCCAGCAATGGCATGAGGTGGTATAGAATAACATCTGTGTTCTGGCCATGCCCCTCCTGGCTACCGCAAAAATTAACCCCGTCCTGGCTGGAACCAGGAATAAATAAATGGTTTTATTTATTTATTTATTTACTTTTTTTCTAAATCAGTGATAGGTTCACTCTCAGGCTAGAAGGCCCTGGTTTTGCTTCTTCGTGTGTCTGTTGCATGAAGATATAAGATTGGTATAAAAAGTTTCTATAATTCTTTTTAAGGAATGGGGGATAATAACATAAAAATGGTTCTTCAGACCTATAACATTGAGACAGATAATCCCAAAAGATAATTTGAAACACAACAAATCTAACAAATATCTTACTGGTCTTCACATGAAACCAGGGATATAAATTCAATGTCAGTGAAACATGATCACTTTGATTTGTGGAATGCCATGAAATGTAAGATACTGTATGCCAGAACAATTTGAAAGGATGTTTTTCTTCCCTATTTGGTTATAGAAGAGCATTTAGCTTAGAGGTAAGGTAGGAGTCAAGGTGGCAAGCATTTTTCTTTTCTACTCTGTGCAGCAAGACACAAATTAAACTCAGGAGAAGGGAAAATGTTCTAATAGAAAATTGAACAGAAAATTGAATATCTGTTTAGAAAAGCAGGATGGTAAGTTCCATTAGTAACACCTAAAGCAACATTTGCATTTAATCATAATGATTATATTCATTTGACTGTCTTCTGCAGTTGTAAGCACAGAATGGGTCCAAAAAATTCACAGGAAAAATATTAAATGATACAATTCATTTAAAGTAAAAAAATCCAGCTTCGGCTACTGTCCCCAGACTGTCCACTTTTAAGACAAAAAAACAGTTGGCAGCATTAGTTTTATGTTTATCAGTCTTAAGAGGCTGATCTTCACTGGAAGGTTGATTTGGCTCCTCTCATGAGGTCCAAGTACAGCACTGAAAATTGCTATCACATCTTGTGACAGAGGTCTCTATTTAAAATGGGTGGTACTAGAGAAGATGAGACAAATTCCTTAACTCTATAGTTAAGGCTGGTGATGTTTGCTTAGAATATAAATCATTGAAATTTACTTCAGGCCTTTTCCATTCCAAATAAGTTCTTTGTCTTTCAAGGTCTATTCATATAAGGTAGGTCAGAGGGCATTTTCATTGTGAGAATAGTCAAGTTTTTTAACAGAACATATCTGAGTTATAGTACTCGATGTGTAGCAGCTAGAAAAAATAAGACCAAAATGAGATAAAAATCCCCAGATGAAAACCTCTGAAAATTATATACACATGAAGTTTCTATTGGAGTCACAATGACAACCTTCAGGGAGGACAAGACAACACCTAAACCTAATGAATTTCCTTGCTTGCATCTCAGAAGTGCTCCTTCATGCTTTTTATTCAATGGAGAACATAATTCTCCTTGTTTATGTTCTCAGAGGTCATCTGCCCTTGATAGAGTTATTTCAGCTTTATACCTGTACAAGAACAATGTCAAGCCCAGTGAACCAGTGTTTGCTCAATTAGAGCCAAGTAAATCTCTATACAGTCACAAATCAAATACTCAATTCCTTCCCTGCTCTGTTAATGGTTATATAGTGCTGTCCACATACAGATAAATCCTGGAGGTTCCAGGCAGTAGTTACTCATTCATGACAGTATGTATATACAGACATATGCAAATACATGTCTCTGAATATATGTGTATTGATGTACATATATGCATGTATGTATGTGAACATGCATATCTGTATATGATACTTTTTTTTTAACATAACTGTTTTTCAAGTATTCCCAAATGCAAGAACCATTTTGAAGAAAACATTTATGTAAGGCAGAACTAGACACTCCTGTGTTTTCCTGTTTGGTGTGTGATTGCATATGAAAGTACACATACCAATACTTCCAATTTCACATGCAAATAGCTCTGCAAGGTTGGTAACTTGGTCTGCAGGTGTACAGTCACTAGGCTTAGGTAAACTGGTAAGGCAATTCTGTTCCATTAATTGGCTGTCATGCAGTCACAGCAATCACAAATACTGTGGTAGTCTTTTCACTTTTATTTCTCTGAAAGACTACTGTTGTAAAAAATGGACAAATTACTGGGGTTTTGTTTGTTCATTCAAATAAAAAAAAGATGCCATTTTGTTTGACTTGCAATTTACAAAGCTTTTAAAACTACTTTTCTGATAACACATCAAAAACTAGTTCCTGGGAGAAATATTCCCAAGCAGTAGGTCACAACCCCATGGAATTATTAAACTCTGCTTTTAATGTATGGAAGACTCCAAAAATTCAGCTATTATTGTGACTGGCTTCACTAACCTCACCATTAGCTTCTGGGCTTCTTAAATGTTTGCTAGCTAGAAGCTGCTTATTACTTCTCCTTTTTATTTTTTTTTTAAATTAATAACAATACATATAACCCTCCCAAAACACATCTCGAAATGTCAGGACCCAGAAGAGGATCTCATAAAAGTACAGATTGTCCTGTTACAGTCAGAATGATAGCCATTAGTTCAGCTCTGAATATCAGGAGACATTTAGCCAAGTGCACTTGCTGGCTGTGAAGCTGGTTTGACATAGACCCATATTTCTACAGATTGACTGTTAAAAACTAGGTTCTCTACAGTCTGTAAACTGTGATTTCATATCCAGCAGTGATTTGAAAAACTACTGCTAATGCCAATTTATAATAATGAGATTTTTGAGTGAATACCCCCATTAGCTTCCCTACTTTTAAGACCTCTCTTATAATATTAAAAGTTGCCTTTTAAATTTTATTTTATTATCACTACTTTTTTCCCTTTGCCTTTTTGTCATTACTGTTTTCAACAGAAAACCTCCTAATTATCCTGGCTACTCAGTCCCTTCTACCTCTAATGGTTTCTTTATCCATCATTATAGTGTGATCACACTAATGATAGTTTCTCATGCCTCTGTGGTGTAATTAATGTAATATTGGAGGCTGAAAAACATCGTTTTCAAAAAGCCTCTTAACTTTTATATGTTCATTAGCAGGCTATCGAATGATGCACATACACTCTGGAACAGAGGAGCTGCCGTAAGAGACCACAGTAGTGGTCCATCTACTGTGATATCCCATCTCAGACCACAGCCAATCACATATATTCCAAAAGAAAATATAATTTCCCCATTGGCTGTAACAGTAAAAATAACTGAATAGCACTGCCTTACCCATGGGGGAAGTTTGCTGCAATTGCATTTAACTGTTGTAGCATATCATCCACATCATTCACTCCCAGTACACAGTCCTGCTAAATTCACTGATGTCTGGGACATTTTAGAGATCCAGAGAGGTGAAGGGGGAAGATTAATATATCTCATTAAAACAATTGTATCTCTCTGCAGTCAGTCTGAACATAACATCCAGAACAGTGTCTGAATTTGCACTCTTCAGTCTTTGCTTTGAATTATTCCGATTTTACGTAGTGTCATCTCTACAATCTGACCAGCCCACATACCCCATCTCCTAATAGAAATCTGGACTGCCTGTATCCCATTATGTTCTGCTCATCTATCCCGACATTTTCCAATTATGCTGTAATCTTTGCATTGTGTTTTGTTTTCTGGCGTGGTCTTTGTGGGAGATGCAGGATGCAGAATGACAAGATTTACCTTGCTCTGACTTCCCAGGTGTTTATAGTTGGTTTTTAATGCTGATCTGTTAATTGGAATGGGAGTGGGGAAGCAGATGAGACTTAGTTGGTGAAGTGTGGCGGTGTCTCCAACCTTGCATCTCCATGCAATATAGAAACCTTACCTAGGTGTTAGGAAATTCTCATTTTAGAAATGCTTCACATAAAGCCTTGTATGGCATAAACTTCACTTTATTTTCAAAAACATTTTGCTTACAGTTCATTGAATAATATTCATCTGGAATATACACATCTTGCCTGCATTCCTTCCAGGTTGTCAAGAATAAAATAGGACCACCTGCATTGGCTGGTCAGCTCAGAGAGTAAAGGACTAAAGGTATTTCAGACTTTCAGACCTTAATATTCTTACTGTCTAATGTGAGGGCAGGATTTTACAATCCCTCCCACTGCAAATCTTTCAAATGCCTATAAATTTGCCCTCAAGTTTCCAGCTGAACTACCAGAACCCTAGTTTCTCTTTTGATATTAATGTGGCTCTAATTTTGTGGCAGCTGGTGGGAGATTTAAGCCATTACAGTATCATCTTAAACCTAAAGTGTGTCTGTGGAGTGACACTTGCCAAATAAGTGCCATATAACCAGCACACAAAGAGTTTTATTAAAACCATTCCTAGGCTCACACCATCTGTTTGGAAGGAAGACAAAATTCATTGAGGAAAGTGACCCAATCAAACAAACTGATGTGCAGAATGTTTCAGTAAAAAAAAGCAAAGCAAAGACAGAATGACAAATTCTGTATTGTATTCTTTTCCATGGAGTTCCTTTGGTAGGAACTCCAAGTTTTATTTTGGAATGCTGGGATATGGATTCAAAGTTGGAGGCAAGGTATTCAGATCAAAAGGTTCAGCCCACAGGATGTTTGCTTTTGTTATTCATTTGGGGACAATTTAGCACAGCTCTGCTCCGAGAAAAAGTTGGCTCAATGGGTTAATTCCCAGGAGGTAGGCAATCTAATCCTGCCTTTGTCTTATTCAGTAACTTTGGACTAGTTGCTTTTTCCATCACATACCATTTTGTCTGTTTACTCCAGGCTGTACAACAGGCAGATAGTAAGAATTCCCAGTCATCGCTAAAATAGTTGTAATTAAGGGACTGTAATATTTTAGGATATATTCTTCATTCCCTAGTCAAATATTCAGATGGCTTTCCTTCTGGCAGAGGCCTCCTATTCTACTGCGTCCATGATTAACCCAGGCAGTCTATTCTTGCTGGTTTCCTAAGTAAACTTCAGAGTTGGGGCTCTTTCCTAGAATTAGCTTTAATAGCTTTCCATTAGAAATTTCTGTGAGTGGAGAGAAATCCTAGACAGCTAAAAGGCTATTGAGCTTTATCTTTCCTCTATCAGACTCCTTTGCAGTGATATTTTCCTCACAAATTGCAGCTTTCCTCTGAGGCTGGAGCTAACTTTGGTCTCTGACTTGTATTAAATTCCAGTAATTTGGAGAAAGTTGTATAATGACTTGCTTCATGGCATCATTTCTCAGTAAAAAATAGCAAGATGGAAAAAAAAAAATTGCTCTGACTGAGTCTTACAGCCAAAGCATCTTCTGGAGTCTTTCACTCAGATGTTGAGAAAATTATTGTTTTGTTTCTAATTTAATCTCATGTGTACGATGACTAAGAAAACTCACCAAAATAAGGTTTCAATTATATCGATCAGAAAGCTGCTTTAGATCTGTCTGAAAACCCAGAGTTTGTACTCTTCATCAGAGAGCTCAATAGCATTTAGAAAATTTATCTCACCATCTGTTCATGGGACAGGGAAGTGTAATCCACCCTTCACAGACAGAGAAGTCTTAGGGAAGGTAACAAATTGGCCTCAAGGCACACAGGAGGTATCTTGACAGAGTGCCTATCTGAAAAGCTCAAATTGTCTACAGGTAGAATTGGCCCTGGAAATTTGATCAATTCTTCTTTCATCACATTTAATTTCCAAAGAAACAAAGGTAGAATTAGTTCTGAAAATCAGCTATCAGCAAGGCAAACCAAGCGTTTAGACTTTTCATTTGATTTCAAGATGGGACATCCCTTTTTGCTTAATACTTGTGACCTTCCTCGGTGAGGATTCTAGTCTTGGAAACCAAGCATGAGATAGGCCGTCTCTTTTAAGTAAAGCCCAATGTGACACCGTCTCTCTTCCCAGTCCCCCAAATCCTTGCCTAAGGACAGAGCCAGAGGAGGAAGCCAACTGAGTGCCTAGAGATGCTTGCCTCCTGTAACTGGAGCTACCTTTGGATTATCTGCACTTCTGAGAAATGATGGCTTGACAGATGGAAGGACTTTATGACTTCTACAAACAAGGACAAAACCAACAGCAGCAATTACCAGGAAGGAGGGAGGGAAATACTTCCTAAGTGTTCTGCCTCTCCTACTGTAAATGTGGAGCATGATACATGTGGTAATTTGGGCTTTGTTTTCCCAGCTATTCCATTATACATTTACTGTTTTCAGACATACACAGTAGCCAAGTACTCTGGAATGTTTTAAAACAAGAAGTGATGCACTCTCCTTTCCCAGCTCACTCAACTGAAAAGACCAAATTCCTTGGCTGTGTAAGGGCAAAATGATAGATATGATGGATTGCACACAATTCAAGATGTGAACAGTGAAGCAAAACACCTGCTCAGAAATACATATCTAGGATGAACTTCTACAGAAATTAGCTCTGTTTCAGGGGTGGAGAGCTATTCACATGCATTTACTGCAGTCGAAGTTGCCAAAGAAATATTTTCTATTTCTTTAACGTGAATTGCAGAAATGGATTTTCTAAATGAAAGATTTCCACCACTAAATCCTTTTAAGTGTGTCCTAGTTCCCAGAAGACAGCTTGGAAATTGCTCCCAGGCAACAGACACTTATTTCAATGTGTAATATTCAGTGAACCTTTCAAAATATCCTTAATAATAAAACCCCTATGTGTGGACATCAGACTAATATAGATGATTTATTGATTACATTTTCTCTGAAATATGAACTGGACTGGTTAACTCAGTGCCCCTACAGAAGCTGAGAAATGCAAACTATAGAGAGTTGATTGGAAAATATGAACAGAAACACCTGCCTCAGCAAATTAACAGGTATTTGAATCCTCTTCTGTAAACAAATAGCAGAAGTAATGATGTAAATCCCTGGCCAACATGCACTCCTGCTGCACAAGAGGAGTATAGCCACAATTTCAGTGGTGAAAAAGAAGTTAACCTAATCAAGAGTGGATGTTTTATGATACATCTATGCAATAGATCTGTGTTACACACCTGTGATCACTACTTACCTCTCCAGTTTAATTTTAGTAGAATTACTGGAGGTGAATATTAGCCTGTGGGGTATGAGCTAGACTGGTGTCTAGGCACTTTTTTTTATTCCAAAACAGGGAATGAAATCAAGATGGTTTATTTGCTCTGATGTTGATCTTGAAAAGAGGTGAGGCATAAGTTAAATGCATTCATACAACAGTGAGAAGGAGTCTACATTTGTCTGAAGACTGTTAAATTGCCTTTCTGGAAGATTCTGAACATTAAAATTCTTAACTTACAGTGGACAGGCTGAGTCTAGAGAATAGTGCCTATGACTTTAAGGTTCAATCATAGTTGGCTTTTATCTTGCTGTTGATTAGAAACAGGCAAAAATAGTTCTACTTGTGGAAAAGGAGTCTCCTTAAAATGAAGGTCAGCGGATCTGTGAAGAAGTTTTTAGTAACTAAAAGAAAGGGAGAAGATTTTAATTCAGTGAGATGAACTGGGAACAAGTGACAGAGATACGACATTGATTGGGTTTTAAAAAAAAAAATTCTGCAATGTATCTGCCCACCTATGATTGTAACCAAACAAAACAGGAAAAGACTGCAGTGTGCAGTTCTCTATATGTTAGCAAGAAATAAACAAAATATTTCCAAAACAATCCTCTAGGAAGGTGACAGAAGCCAGTGTTCATATGTTACTATTTTGTAAGATGGCTTATTGAGAGTGTTCCAGATTCTGTGTTTTAGGAGTTTGAACACTGGAAATTTTTCCTCTTCAGGAGACTGGGTGATCAACAGGTCCCTAAGCCATGCACACTTAAGTTCTAAACTTGACCCTCATGCTGAGTTTTTGGGTACCTGATGAGTCTTTCTAAACTGCTGTTTTCTCATTTACTCAATTTAATGCATTTCCAAAGGTTATTTTTGAGATTAGGCAGGCAACCTGTGTTTGTGCAGTCTTCTATCTCAGTGTTACAATTTAATGTTTTGAGCCTAAAGTGTACAAATACACAGCTACATTACCAACATAACACCTTTACCTCGATACTTAAATGAACAGAGCTTTCAAAGACACAACAAAACTAAATCTATTATAGCACCCCTTGCAGTACAAAGAAGATTAAATATAACTTCACCTTCTCCATGTTTCTTCAGTATGGATTTTTTTTGGCAAATACTGCTATAGTCATGCAAGTTACTATCCTGTGTGCACCCAACCCATTGCACATTTGATAGTGCAGTGACAACTGAGAGCAAATGGTATTGACAGACCCTTCTTGAACATAATGACTCCCAAATAATTGTCCTGAATCAATTAATAGTGTAACTTGATTTTAGCATAACTTAATTTTGAGGCACTTCACCATTCAGAAAATCAATCAATCTTGTGGCATGGAGCCAAATGTTATACAGTCTACCAGATGAGTAGTAGATTGGCATAAGGGAGTCATTTATTTATGTCACATTAACATCAAGAGAATGGATTTCAATGGGAACAATGGCCTCAATAAAAAGACCGAGTTTAAACCTTGTGCATTTACATCAAGACAGTTCCTGTAACCAGCAGTGTTCAAGAGAGAAATTTATATCTATATAGTTTTATTTTTCAAACTTATTCAATCAGGCATCCATTCAAAACCATGTCTACTGGAAGTGAAGGGTACAGTAAAAGCAGTAAGAATTTCCACCATCCTTTCTCCTCGCCCTGTGGCAGGTCGAAGACAGAGCCTCTCTTGATATCCAAATCATGAAAAGCAGCATTACCATGAAGTGTCCTCTATAAAAATAATGAGCAGGAGATAGCAACCTTTCTTTTTCCCCAACATTTAAAGAGACCTTTCTCACACTCCCTTAGGACATTCACAATATATGATATAATGTGTCAAAGATGACCATGTTGACATATTGTGCAATGCTGTGTAGTTGATAAAGAGCTGTGTGTCTTCTCCAGGTAAACAATATTCATCCCCAAGGTTGTGACAGAGGATGTTTTCCATAATCTTATTTTTCCCAATGCATTTAAACTCTTTTTTGCTTAAAAAACTATATTTGTCAGATGAACTTTAGGTTTGTGGCTCCTTAAAATAGCTTGGGGACCTCAGTTTTGAGGAAGTAGCAATAATATGGCAGGTTAGATCAAACCAGAAAAATGTTTTGGATTATTATTTTCAGGTCTGAATGATGCTTTTTCACAGATCTCCTGGTTATTAATATTTAACACGACCCTCAGGCCAAGACTTCTATAATTTAATTTCATTTTGCATATTTAAGCTTTAATACATACCTAGAAAGCCTTCATAAGAGGTTCATTATGTAACTGCTCTTGATTATAAATGCTCATTTCCATCACTGAAGTCTTGGAAGCTTTTAAGATGGTGGCTTGTCAAAGCTGGTTTTTTTCCCAGCACAGGGTAATAATATGTCTTCCTGAAAGCATAGAATTTTTTGAGTACCAGCTAATACATATTGCTAGGTACTGCTGGTTTTAAAATGCATAGTATGACTTCTAGGTAGCAATAAATACATTAGAAGAAAATAATTAATGATTATTAGTCATGGTTACAGGCAGCCTAACAAATAGGTGTCCTCTATAATTGCTTGTTTCAGAAAATGTCTGCTGACCACAGTTTATTTTTCATTTTGATGGGTGCAGTCTCCCCCCTCCCCACTCAATATAATGTATGACTCAGCCCAATCTTTGGAAAATTATCTGAGGATCATTGTATTACAATTCATTGAGCAATTTTTCCTTTATGTAAGGGATGATGAGTATTTTACCAAAACAAGTGCTGTAAAGCTTCCGTACAGTTCACTGTGGTATTACAATGTTTAATAATCAATACTGTAGGACAGTGCATATACACACACATATATTAAGCTATGCAGAATATTTAAATTCATGCTGGAGTTACTGTGAAGTAAATAATATTTGTCATTTTCATTTATAATCCTGTCCTGTAAGAGGTAGCATAAGAGAAGATTTCTTTGCCCCTTTTATCAGGTAAATGTAATAGCTGGAGTCCAGTCATTTTTGGTGCCAGACTTAAATGAGATTCTTAGGATTATTCACGTATATAAATACATCTGCTGCATATGAAAGAGAGATTTGTTCTCTAATTAAAGTCAAAATTAGGGGTTTTCTCTGTCTTCTGCAGTTGCAGGATAAAATATTTTGATTAGGTATATGTGATATAGTAGAAAGCATTCTTACTCATAAACACTACCAGACCCCTGCCTGATAAATAGAGTGATACAGTAAGAGGGTAAAAACCTTTTTAGAGCAGTAATTTCCCCTGTTTTGTTTTTTTCCCCCTTCACCCACCATGGACACCAAGCCATGATGCCTAATCTCTACAAGAGTAAAAATATTTTTTTATTAAAACAATCTAAAATTTGGTAAATTATGCAGAAAAATGCATTTTATTGTAGGTTTCAGGCCAGCTTAGGTTTTCCAAGGTTTTAAAACAATTTTTCATTCCGCAAGATAGCCGATCAGCTTTTAGTATCAAGCTGTATATTTTTCTCTTTCCCTCCTTCTGAAAAAAAAAAACCTCCAAAAAACCCAAACAAACAAAAAAAAAGCAAAAAATGTTTTTTTATTAATTTTGTTTTATACAAATACGTTCATTATATGGCTAAATGGAAAAACAAAATTGAGAAGGGATCAGATTTTTTCAAGATTCTCAATCTATAAATGAAACAAAGTCTCAACAAACAGACCCTTTCCAAAAATTGATTTTTCACCCTCACTCCCCCTTTTACTATTGTAGTCCTAAATTAGCTCTTAATCAAACAAGTTCAGAAGGGTTTTTTTTACACAGTGCCCTGCAGGAATGAGAAATACCTTTCAGTAGTGACAGCAAGTCTCTTCATGCTTAACTTCTGTCATATCTGCTGAAATCTACTTGAGCAAAGATTAAAGCCATGAAGAAATGTTGGCAGCATTGGAAGAAGATAACATGTAACAAGGAATTCATATAATAGAACTTAACTCATCAAGCAGAATTATCATACAAAGCATTAGAACCAGAAAAACTATGTTTAAAATAAAATCACATTCCTTTATTAATAATATGTCAGAATTTAGCGCATGGTTAAATGTTCATTGGCTTTTTTCTTCCTTGTAGTGATGAAAAATGCTTCAAAAATATTTGCAATATTATTAGGAGGCAGAGTAATGCACAACACATCACTCTTTCATGTAGAGTTAACAGGGAATCACGAGTATTTCCAAGATGTCAAACTAAGCTGAGAGAGGAAAAAGATTAGATGCAACTCCAATTCTTAAAATAAAGAAAAAAAACAACCTACCAAGACTTGAGTAGTGTAAATAAGAGGCTGCAGAAAATGCTAGGTGTGTTTTCCTTTCACTTGAGTTTTTCCACCTCATCTGTAATTTTATAACATTTACTCTTTGTCTGTTATTCTTTTTTTCCTTTGAAACAGAAATTGAAAATCAAAGTGTTAGCATATCTCTATGGAAGGACCTCCCTATCTTTCTGCAACGCTGATCCAGTCTATTGAGAAACTGAAAAACAGCATTTCTTTTCTTTTGTTTCTGATACCATAAATTCCATGTAAAAACATTATGCTCTCACACCACCAACTTATTTTTATCTCACTTATATGTGTTTTATCTTCTCACATGTGAGTTTTTTCCAACCAAGGCTTCTTAATTGTTCTTTTCATCTCGTTCTCCTTTAATGTTCAGTTTGTCTCTGTTTCTATTACACTTTCTATTTGAAAAAGATCAATCTTCCCTATTCACCATGCACCCAAATGCTCTTAACATGATATGTGTGCAGTTCCACAGGTAATACTCCCACAACCTTGTTTGATGGTTGTGACCACAGAGTCTTTTGTGATCTTGCTTGGCATCCTGTCTTGGTTTACTCAAGTGGTTTGTAGATAGCAATATAGGAATAGCTGTATTCAGCTAATAAAGCTTTATCTGTCCCTAATCCTGTAGTAATAAATAGCTTCATTAGTGAGTGAAGACAAGTGCCTGCACAGCCGAATTTCTTGTGGATTGTGAGATGGTCAACCCTAAGAAAAGAGCTGAATCCTGTTTGATCAGCACCAGTTCACCTGTTTACCCCCTTAAGTCTCGCCAGTATTTTAACAAACAAGTCACACAGCTTTTACGGGTTCCAGCTAGTTCCATCTACTTTAACAGAATCTAAAGGAAGAAACTGTTATGTCCCAACACATGTGCACTCATAGGATACTGGGAATACTGAATGATTATTTAAGTTTTGCATTACACATAATAAAGGTCCAGGGATCCCAGAAGTCTCTTTATATGGAAAGATTTTTTGTCAAGTTATTTAAAAAAAAACATATAAGAGAAAGAATAAATATAGCCATAGCACATTCTGAAGCCTAGCAAGACCAGCAGAGTGAGTAACAATAGTTCACTGAGAAAGACAGTCAGTAGGAGGATATGAGCTCTGAGGTTCAGGAATGACACAAATCTGGTCCATGAAATCCTATGGAGCCAGGAAAAACTGACTGAAAACCTCACCTATTTCCTATCCTGCTCTTGCACAACCAAATGGCTGACAGCTTTTGGTTAAGAAGATCCCTACTCCCTCCTCATTGCCTTTCAAAGAATGTGATCCCTTTCCTCCTGCTTTCACTTGCCCTTTCTTCTCCATGACACCTCATCACTGGATGGCAGGGATCATCCAAGAAACACTGACAACTGCAATGGTTTGTAATCAATTAACCTCCCATAGGTTGGGTAATTCAGCTGAAAAATATGTGGAACTTGCTACAAGGCACTTTAAACAAAATCATGACTTTTACATTCTGAAATATGAGTTAATTTTCTATCAATTTGCTTTTATTGCACTTTTTTTTGGAGTCAACATGAGAATTTTAAAATTATGAGCAGAGCCAAAAGTGAATAGAGTATTGTCTGTTGGTTTAGTGTTGTGAACGAGAAGGCCAATGGAATTTGATTTCAGAGCAAATCTAAAATAAAGAGAAAAAGGAAGGAACAATCCCGCAAATATGGGCTATGATTTTTCCTCATCAGTTTGTTTTATTTTTTTAATTAGGACAAGTTTTAATGACTTTTCTTTTTTTTTTTTTTTTTTCTGCAATCTTACAGCATACACAAGCACAGCAATTCCTTTTAACATTCAGTTTCCTAGAGACAGCAGGTTAAAGTCTGAGCCAAAGCAAAGGAAGGCTTACTCTGTATCCTGTTCCTTCACCCTCAAACAAACTGGCTCAGTTCAATTCAATGTCAACTCTCAGCATGGGGCTTCTAGAAGCTTATTTTTTTCTGTGACTAAGCTCTCCTAAAACCTTACTCCTTCTAGGATTTCTAGTATCCATAATGCTCTAGTAACAGAAAATGAGGCAATGCTTCATCCAAATGTCTCAGTACCATATCTTCAATTTCCTCTTCTGAAAAGATAAGTAAGCTGCAGGATTTTTCCTTGCTTTTTCTATACAACTAAATCTGCTGGAAATCTATAGATAAATGAAAGCTAAATATCCTTCATAATTTATGGGGCTTGAATATTTAATCTATTACATGTGTCCCTTAGCATCTCTACACCTTCAAAAAGCTCCCCTGCTCTTCATGACTTGCAAGTAGAAAAGCTCCTAAAAGAGAAAAACACCTCAAAAAACAAGGCCGAACTGAACAAAAATATCCCACTCCCCCTCTCTCTCCCCCAATGATAACATGAATGTCTTCTCTTTTAATATGAAGCTTACATAAATGCCATTACAGCCATGAAAGAAATTAGAAGAAAATAAAAGCAGCTGAATATGAAGCATCTTTTCTGAATTCTGTACAGTGGGGTAGTTTAAGCCTGTCTTTGGCAAAAATTAAATCTTTCAGTGGAATGTAGAGGCAGGAGACCCTGATCTGGGGCTGTAACCAGGCAGATATTTGCTGTAAAAGAGAAGGGACATCAAATCATGCTGGGAATGGAGGTAGAACTTTGCACAAATCCCTCCTTCTGTAGGCTGAGAGTCTGAGCTGACAGTGGTTGCTTTAGAAAACTGTTTTATACTAATAGGAGTATCTATTTAACAAAGAAGAAATTCAATTAAGTTTGGTTAATATGAGAAGAATCAAGATATAACAGCAGGAAAATCATGTTGAGATTAACGTTGGTACCCACAGGTGAATAATCAAGAGAGTAGGAGGGAAGAGCTGATAAAAGAAGCAAGCCATATGGGTTGACACTTTGTCATACATTTATAGGCATGTCAGTCCCATTAGTCACATGTTCTTTTGAACACGCTAGATGAAAAATATAATTGAACATTTTGCTTTCAGTAATTTTTTTAGTAGGTCCAAAGTCTTTCTCAGTTATCCCATGGAATTACTGCAGATTTACTCCCAGTGAGATGGCAGCAGAATTTGCTTCGTTTGCTCGTGAAGAAATATACAAGCACCTGTCACCTCTTGCTTTCTCTTGCAGCCTCAGCAGTGGAGGAAAGTGCTGGCACTGGATAATGGAGAAAGCTTCAGAGTAAACCCCTTTCATTGCTAACTACTGGGAAAGCATTCTTCAATTATTCACTAAGTCTAAAGGGATAGAACAATTGTGGAAGGCTATTTTTATCCTACTGGAGAAAAGCAGTTTTCTCTGGGAAAACAAAAACAAAATAAAAGCCGAGTACTGACCACATTTCCCCAACTATGTCCTGTAAAAGGCACTGTAAAATTGGGCAGAGGGGTGAACACTATGTAACCTTAGACCTGGCCTCCCTTTTAGCAACAGACTTTCCCAACAGTGATAGACAGTAAAGGAGTGACATTATCAAATCTGGGAACAGCAGTCACTGCTTTTGCTGGGGTTCTGGAAAGCTGTAGATCACAAAATCATGGAATGGTTGAGGTGGGAAGGCACTTCTGTTGATTATCTTGAACAACTCCCCACTGCTGCATTATCTGGAGCTGGTTGCCCGGGACCATGTCCAGGTATGTTTTAATATTGCCAAAGATGGAAATTCCTCCGGGAAAACTGTGGCAGTGTCCAGTCATTTGCACAGTAAAAAAGTGTTTCCTTGTGTGATATGGCATTCAAGGATTGCACTGGTTGAAGGATTGTTACAAAGGAGAGTAAAAATTCCTGGGCAGGGATTCCAAGAGTTTAGTTTCATTCCATTACTTTGGGAAAGCTTATGGGGCCCTGTGAATGTCACTTGCGCTCTTCATCTTGTCTGTAATTGGGGATATTGCTTCTTTTCACTTATATTTGTTCATTTTTACTGAGTTACTGGGCTTGGGGTAACAGTTGCCGGGGTGTGGATGCATAAGCACTGTGAATCTCCAATCTCTTGTTACAGGTACTGAAGCCAGAACAAGAATAAAGAGACCTCCCTTTTTCATACATCATGTAGATGTCTTCTGAGCACTCTCTAATCATCAAGACTCACACTTAAACAAGCTCAGTATCCTCTGTGTTCCTCTAGAAACATTTCAAATATGAATCTGAAAAGAGTATTGTATGATGAGGTAATGTTATACACAAAGACTAAGAGAAAAGACCTTTCCAAACTGGAACTTAGGTGGTGAAAACACAGCATATAAATGCTGGAGTTTTTGCTAGCTAATGCATAAGATGTATTAGGAGAGGGAAGGGGGATGGTATTAGCTCTGAAGTGGAGTGAGAATAGGGGAATACAGACCTGACCTTGCCAAGAACAAAGATAACTTGCTCTGGTGAGGATGACCTAAAAGAAAGTAGCCAGCAAAGAGCAAAAAGATAGGAGAGAGTCAAAGGAAACAAGAAAATATGACTGCCTGGTTTAGGGGACTATTTTAGAGGTTGTTTGTCTCTCCAGTGGTCTGGATATTTATGAGCATAACTTTTATAGATGAACTCTGGAAGCTCTGATCCCCTCTTCCTCAGTTATATAGCCATCCTCTGCCTATCTCTTCTCATCTAGTAGTCATAACACCAGTTATGACTGTATCGATTACACTGAGATGTAAATTATTTTTTCAAGGTGGTGTGAAGGGATTAAAAAACAACCTGAGTTATTTGTTTTAAAATTTCATTTTAATTAAGTTGTTCTTATCTTGAATTCCCATACTATCCAATTACCTGGGCAAATTTTAATGTGTTCTCTTAATGTAAGTTTTGTCCTCCTCACTATTATTAAAAACAGGTATTAGTTTCATAAAACTTAGCACATAATTAGCAAAAAAGTATCACAGCCTTGCTGATTCATTAGCTTCTGCATTGGGTTTATTATAGCATTAGAAAATAAAGTTCTAAGCATTTACCAAATATCTACATATAGTGCTTGTCAGTGATACCCATTTTTGGGAGCAAACATACTGTTACTCTTGAAAATACTTGTAATGAAAGTTTTCCTCATTAGCAACAGGATTTGGTAAAACTTGCTACTTTTGATCTTCAGCAGTTCACAGGAGGCTCCTAGACTTGTTTCCCAGGGAAATGAAACTCACATGTTCACTGTCTGTCTATTTAATCAGCTGGATGGAAAAGAGAGCATCTATTTATATCCTATATGAGTAGGAAACTGTTCTGCGCTCCCAAGTTGTTTTAGGCACTGTGGCATTCACATGCAATGAAAAAGCAGAAAAAGCTCTAGTTGGAGCTTGGACCTTCAAAGGCTGAATCCGTGATACAGGGAAGGTGGACCATTTTTGGGTTCATTGGTCTGTCTGGCACTGTCTAACTTATTTCAGATATTTTGGAGAGCTCAAGATCTTCCTTCTGGCAGTGGACAGATGTGTGTAATCCATCTTGTCACAGCTTTGGAAAAGGTCAGAACAAGTGTTTGGGAGACCAAGATTCCAGGAGACCAAGGTAGTCCTGCCACAGTGATAGAGCTTTTTATGCCAAAGATACTCAAGAAGACACAAATCCCAGGTCAAATCAATATTTGGAGGTTCCAGTGTTCATATACTACCTGATTCCTTACAATTTTGCTTTAGCAAATTTGGTCACAAAAATTTGGTCACAAAAGTGGGCACAATTTCTATTCTGTTCACAATTCCAGGTGAGCCTACAGGCATACCTGTACCCATTTAGTAAGTCAAAGAGAATTTACATGTCTTCTGCTGATGGGTAAAACATCCAAAACTAATGGAGACAAAGTGAACATGCAGACAGTAATCAGAGGATAATAAATGTGCTTATTTCATGGCCATGCTTCCACTCAAGAAGTGTTTGTGTACCCATGGTCTTACACTGATGAGTTTGACTCCCAAATCCCATCTAAAATAAGATTAGAAATTCTTGTAAATCTGATCATGAAGATTAAAGATTTTTTTGTAACACACTCCAAAAACTTGTTGCAGTGTTAGAGGTCCAGGACTCACTGAACCTCCATTTTATTTCATGGCCATTTCAGACCTGAGTTCACTGTCTTTAGTATTAGACCTTGTACCTTTTTTATACTTTAAGGCTGAGTATCATTTGAGGTTACTGTGTATCTGCATACTTAGTAGCTTTCCCTTTGAGAATTTAGAATCAGTCGTATCAAGGGAATGACTAGACTTCTAGTAACGTCTTGTGTGTCTACATTTACTGAAGAAACAGAGCTTTTGAAAAGCACATCAATGGAATTTTAACAGTCTATAGGCAGCTCTACCTTACAGTTTATCATACACAGAATATAACGTAATAGATACTACAATTTTCAGACACTCTGACTGTGTCACAACCTGGATCTTTCAAAAAATACTATTAAGGTAGTGGGACTTCTTTCAGTTTCTTCCAACAAGCATTCCTTTCATCTCACTTGAAAGCCTTTTCCTAACATTTTATCTTAATAATTTTTGATAAAAGGCTGCATATCTCCTGCCACGTGTTTTTTTCTGGATGACTCCCCAGTATATCTATACTATAAGCACTCCAGGAAAAACTTTAGCATAAAAAGCTCACATAACCCTGTAGAGCTTATCTAAACCCTCTGCTTTCAGATACCATTAGTGCCCCTATAAACACAAGCCACTTGCCAGATGTCAGAAGTATATAGCAAAATCAGTGCCTTGATTCAGCCTAACCTGATCCTTGTCCGAGGCCTTGTCACTCAAAGCTTCCTCCATAATCAATTTGAGAGAGGGAGGTGGTCTCCCCCACTCCTGCATTTGAAAGATCCCTTATTTGTTGTCTCAGCATTTTGATGCAGGCCAGAGTTCTTTTCCTAGTGACCCTACATTCCTCCTCTTACTTCAACATCTTTACCACAAGGTTTTATATTGATTCACTGTCATAGGCTTTCTTTTTTGAGCATCTCAGCCTCATTGTTAGTTCTCAAGCTCTCTCAGGATGACTTTAGAGGCTCCAGGTTGTTTATTGATGTGTATGTTGAGGTTTTCTTCCCTCCTGCCTAGTATCTGATCAAAGCAATCAATAAATGAGTGCTGTTATTATATTTCCAAACTCTTTGAGGATCTGTTACAGAGAAGGCATTGCCTGCTTAACTGATGAAAGCAAAGCTAAAAAGAGCCTCTTTGGTGGCACATAAAGACACTTGAGAGGTGGCAAAAGGAAGCAACTTATCCCTTCTTCCTCATGACCTTGGAGTATGACTTGGAAGTCTTCTGTCTCTTGTTGGCAAACCTTTTATCTTAGAGACCTCTGACTTATCTGCATCCTCAGCTGCACCACTCTACTTCAAGTTTGCAGGGTAAGCAAAGTATAATATCTTCTGTATTGTTTTTCTTCAAAACTCTTTAATTAGCTAGCAAAAATTTGAAATTACTTGTTTAGTTATATGTTCTGTGAAAAGAGCTGAAGATCTTGCAAAAATTACACAATTAAATAGCCATGCACAGCCAAATTAGTGCTTAGTATTGTAGGAATTAGGAGTTCAAAAGTACCTAATTTGCATTATTTATAATTGCAATAGCCAGCTTATAATATATTTTCTTGTGTCATACTTGACTTTTTAGGCTTTCAGAAGACCTTGATCACTCTGAAAATAATCCCACAAAAGCTTTTCCTTTATAAACCTATGGATTTTAGATCAACTCTGAAGTGTAATTAACTTGGGAAAAAGCCCACCCACCCGACTGACAGTTCTTAGCTAGCACAGCAGAAACTCTCTATATATGTCTTCTGATTCCTTTAATGTATCTGTGGCATTATTTAGGGCCTCAGAGCTGGATTCAGTCTTCCAGCTTTGATTTCCCATCTTAGCATGGCAGGTGCTTTGCTAAGTGCACTTAGCACTAGATGTTTTGTAGGTACGGGGTAAATCCATCCTAACCTGAGTTTACTGACCAGAATGCCTTTACCTCTGGTGTGAAATTGATTCTGAGTGGAATGAGCAGGTTAGGGGGATTTCATTAAAATACCTGGGTGATGCATATTGCCCATACCTACCTTCTCAATATTTTATTAAAAATTGAACTTACTGTGACAGTGATCTCTCAGGAATGCTCAACTTTAAGCCTGTGACAGTTGAAATCTATAGGGCTGCTCATGGGCATAAGTGCTTCTGCGGGATCACGGCCTCTGGGGCCGTGTTGGCAGGGATACTTGATGGAGATTAATAGCAAGGAGCCCTGGAGGCCAAATTAATTTTCCTCATGGAGTATTGGGTGGCAACATTGTAGCTTATATTTTTCTGTATGAAATGCTATTGAATAAAACAATTTGTCCTGCCAAAGCTCCAAATGGCTGTCAGAAAAGTAGTGTTACATTTATTTTTAGCCTGTTTTCCTAAGGAAATATGGCTTCTTTGATCATACTGTATGCATGAGTATGCGTGAACCAATATGAGTGTAACTGCTTAAATGTCTGATTTTGTCCCTTTTCCACCATAATATTGAGCTGACTTGGCAATTTCAACCACATTTTTGACAGGAGTACAGAGGTCTCAAGGAAATTATTTTCTACAGTGTGAAAATAGAAAGGCAGGTAATGAACAAAGAGACCCATTTGCTTTCCTCCCACGAAAGAGAGGCTGTAGCAAGAGCTTATTGCTTATTAAACATCTGAGAGGGCACATTGTTCAAACAGATGGCATAAATCCATATGAGGCAAAGTTTCTTTCTTTCTGCTGGTCAAAAATCTACTGATTTTATTCACAGTCATTGTTCTTTCTCTTTTCCAAGAACCATATGACGTTCTGGAGTCTTTTCTTACACTGCTTTAAAAGGTCACACTTCTTTAATAACAACTTGAATCAAAGAGTTGAAAGGTCCCTGGATAGGGTATCAAAATGAGAATTACAAATTTGACTTGGCTATGAACCTGCTGACAGGTCATAAGCGAAGGACTTCTCTATATACCTCTGTTCATGCTTCACACTTCTGTGTTTAGAATATTTTCTCTTTAGAAAGAGGGAAAGTCTACCCTACAGACAGGGTAATCTGGCTCTTCCTGATTTAGATTCTTCACAGGCTCCCAAATTGAAAAATTTAATGATCCAAAAACATTTTTTCATGTGGCCAAAGGGTTTCTTTTTTAAAAAATTTTGAGAGAGTATTTTATAATTTACACCTCTTGCCATTGTGTTTGCCACACAGCTGGAAAAGTTTACCTTTGATTTGAGATGGAGTGGATCTTCCTTTTTCACTGAAGCAGTTTGCTCCCCAGCCCGGTGTAACTGACTGTGCAGAACGCTACAGTTAAAATTAGAACATGACTCCAGTGAGGATGTAAATTTATCAAAATATATACTCAGAAAGGTACTAGAACACACAGCCTAAACACCTTTGTTGGATTCTCAATGATATTTAAGCTTTTTAAGATCTGTGTGCTCTTCTTCGCTGCATTTTCCCAGTGGAATATCCCCAAGAGTGGTCTTTACAGGGCTAAATTTACAAGCCTCTGCACAGAGTGGTGAGCCTTCCCAGCTGCAGAGTGGATATTTTGTGCCTTCTAATGTAGCCAGGTAAAGCAGAATTTGTGAAAAGAAATAGACTGAATCTCTTAAATCTGAACTACTACATGTGAACTGAGGATATAAAATGAAAGCAACAACCCCCGAATGATTCTGTGTTCTACCATATACTATTTTTTTCCAGAGGCTGAATGGGAGAAGGTAAAAATAGAGATGCTTCAAATAAGAAAATGAGATATCACTCTTCATAAGAAAGCTAATATAAAATGTAATTTCTGCCCCACAAGAGACTGATATTTTGACACTTGGTCCTGAGTCAGGAAAAAATAAAACTGAAATATCAAAATTTTTCATAGGGATAAAAAGTTATATGAAAAAGTGGAGTTTGAAAATGTCAAAATGGTTTGATTCATTTCATGCTGATACCATACTGTGCTGCTGTAGTGTATAGGAGTGGTAGTTCTACATCTCTCTGACATGCTTCCTTAAGGTTTTCCTCTTGTTTACCTCAAGTTCCTCTGCAAGGAACTTCAGTCTTTCATTTGGCTGAAATACCATGGGATCTGGTGTGCTCCACTGTCACTGATCAATGATTCAGGTGCTAATATTCTCTTGATTTCCTGATCTACAGGTGAACAAAAAATTCCTCCAAAATAATTTTTTGTGGGGGAAAATGCTCATTCAGGTATCAGAGAAGACATGGAATAAACAGAATTTTTTCAACTGATCTTATTTAGTTTGTGCAAGTAGTCAAAGTCAAGTCAGACTGCTGGTGTGTCCAAACAGTGGAAATATGATTCCTTTCTGAGGGACTGTGAGGGCATTTATGCTGTCTATCGGGGCTGTGATACCTTTCTCTTGACATATATGTTAATGAAGAAGATTCATCACCTCTGTGTGACCTAGAGTGTGCTGAAACACACACCTAGAGTGTGCATGTTTGTTTGAACTAGCAGATTGTTTTTCTTCCTTTTGATTTGCAAATATTTCTTGTAAACACTGACATCACCGAGCTTCCTTAGTTAAAAACCAAACAGGCAAATAAATAAATATGGCAAATAAAGTATATAAAACAATTAATTTCCCTCAGATAGCCAGAGATATCTAGAAAAACAAATTTTCTTTTTGAATCCCCCTAGGTGGTGCACAGGAAATTACCACATGTTGCTTATATCAACAACTGGCTTTTCAGAATTCAAACTGCTTCGCATCCTCTACAAGCAGCCAGCACTGTACCAGGTTCCAGTCATTTATTGCTTATCCACCAGTGTCTTCTCTGATAACAATTGTGGGTTTTTTTTTTACCTTCACATACTCCAAAGAACTTTGACGCTGGTAAAATGATAATTTTATTCAACACTCAGATGACATTAATTTATCCCCTGTCATACACTTGTGGATGAAAACGTTGTTTCCATTTAGGAAAGTGGCACAAGCAGATGAGAATGGGCGCTCTTAAAAAATAACCAGATAAAGAAGTTATTGTAGAAAATCAATAATATAGAAAATGTCTAATTTTCAGAAGTAAAAAGTTTACCTGGTCTGCTTCTCATGGCCATTTTGTAAGCTGCATAACTGGTGACCTTAAATTAAATTTACTTCACAGTAGAGATTGGTTAAATATGTTGGAATAACATCTTCCATGCCTTGGCTGAAAAGCAAAGTATGTTACTGCTTTATACAAGACCTTTTATTTTGTGCATGATATTAAGGAAGAAGCTTTACATAGACCCTAAGGAGACATGCATTAACATGTTTTAGGATTACATTCTTAATCAATATACTGTGACAGTTTATTATTAACAGGTGTACAGAAATACAATGGCATGATATTTGAGACACTTCAAATTATTGAAAGTAAGTTTGAGCATCTGATCTCAATCTTTCTCACCTACTAATAAATTTAATTAGAAGTAGACCTGTCATGATCTATTTTATTGATTGTATTTTAAAGCATTTTAGCAGTAATTATTTGTTCCTGTGGACCTCCTCACGCAATTACAATGTAAGAATCAAAGCTTATTTGTGCACTGCTAGTTAAAATTTTACAGCAATATCTTAGGTCGACAGCTTGATCTAAGCCTTGGTCTATATATTTCTCCGAAAACATCCTGGAAAATTAGCTAATGAACTAGGGTAAAATCCTGGGGGACTCTGTGTATTCCTCACAGTCTGGTAGTACAATCGAATGATTGCAAGTGCGAAACAAGCATCAAGTTTTAGGACAACTCTAATCTGGATGGGAGCAGGTAAACACAGGGAGCATAAAAAAAGCCAGACATTACTAGCTGGGCAGGTTTCTCAGTGAGGTCAGAGTCAGTGTATGTTTCTCATGTCTTAACCTTTCTGGTGTAATGTTTGTTGTTAACTTATTTATGAGAGCTTATTTTTAGTGTAATATAGAGCACCTTTAGCTTCCATGAAAGTAAATAACCACATTTCAGACTCTGGCAATTTTTTTATTTCATCTGCCTTATGTTTTCACAGATATGTCTGTACTTTTGCTTTGGTTCCTTTGGGTAAAGAACCATTTCAGGTTTTCTTTCCAATTAGCATATTATTTTCATTTCATTCATCCAGTCATGGGCCATTTCTCTATTTTACAGTATCTAATTGAGTTTATTGTTCAATTTCCAGACTTCTTTCTCTAAAAAAAAAAAATCTTCTTATCTCATTATGATTGAAATTCCGAGGAAAAGACAAAACCAAACCCTATTCTATAGGGAAATAAAATAAAATATATAATTTGATTGGGGCCATTAGATCATTTGTGGGTTTTTGTTTGTTTGTCTGTTTGTTTTTGTTTGTTTTCTTTATTTTGGTTTTTTTTTCCTATGGAGATGGGAAAAATTTTTGTTTTATTAATGTTAAGATCTCTACAAACCAAGTTTTAGAGTGTCATATTCTTCACTGCATTGTCATCTTTTCTCCAAGAAGGGGCAATATACTCTTCCTATATTTTGTGCTAGATGTTCAACAAGGCATCATAAGCAATTTGACTCTTTTCAGATTTTTAAGGGCAGCCTTCAGTGGGACTACAGTGTTTTCATGGGGGTTTGTGTGCTACCACCACCTTTCTGAGCCAAAAATTATGACTGGAAGCAGATAAATGTTTCCTGAAATTTGTCCAGATTCGTGCAGTCCAGGAAAAGACTGAAAACTGCCAGGCTGTGAGGTACTGATGCTTCTTTGAACACCACGAGGCAGGGAGCTTTCGGCCTTCAGTGCACACATTCAGCTGAGCAGGAGAAGTTTGTGCGGCAGATTCATGACTGGTGTGAGTGCACATCATATTTCTGGTGGTAGTTAGATACTTCTTGCCACATAAGCAAAATAATTATTATTTCCTACTTTTAGGGTGAAGAAGATGAACAATATATATCTATCAGTGTGAAGTTACAACTCCTGATCCATAAATAATCCCTACACTGAAAATACCTCTTTTTTTAGCCCTATCTTTTCTATCTTAATTTAGCAAGGGAGAGGAGTAGGTATTACAAAGAGTTACATTATCAACTATATTTGTGCCCATTCATAGGAAATAAAAGTTATTTTCATTTGGCTTTTGTCTTCACAAAATTCCAGTCTTTGGCACCTGAGTTAATTTTCTTACACAAAATACTTGAATATGTTTTTTCTTTGTAAAAGACTTCCTTATAAAGCAGAAATAAGACTTCTAATCTGAGAATACTTGTTGATTTATCTCTGTTTTCAAATATTTCTATAGAAACTAAACCAAAATTAAAATGTTTGTGCAAGGTGGACTTATTACTCTGATCATCCCTACACTAGCTTGATTAATCCCTATGATAGTAGCTTAAAGAGATTTTAGTAGAACAAAGAGTTAGAGTTAACGATTCCTGATCCATTGACATTCAATTCTAATTTACATCTAGTAATTATATTAACGATAACTCCCCCCCCCAAACCAATACATGATAACACCCCGGATTAGCACCTGTGGCATGTACCATATGTACTGCAGGAAAAATAATACCATTGGTGACTTGCAAGATCATCCCGAAGTTGCCATAGTCTTGCATCCTGCAATCTGATCTGCATTCCTGCTTGTTCAAGGGTGCACTGACGTAGTGGGACACTGTGGTATGTCCTCACTGAGATGAGCAATTTTTTCCCTTGTAATTGAATGACTAAATCTGATTGTCTTTTTGAGAACTCTTTAGGGAGATGCCCCTGGCTTGTCAGAGGGCTCCTTACAGTCTGAGGGACATGTGGATTGAAATCCCTGTTCTGTGAGACTCAGGACAACAATTTACAGGCAGTTATTCCCTGTCAAAGCTGAGTGTTCTTGTCATCACTTGTAAAAAGCCAAACACCCCTGGGTATATTTTGAACATGTGTGTGATGAGGAAGCTCTCCTTACAGACAGGGTCAAGATATTAGTCACTTCTATAAAAACTCCTGTGAGGACCTGTTTCAAAGAGAAAAGGGAGTTGTGCTTTTAGCCAAGAATTTGTTTCTCATCTTTTCAATCAGGCCTGAGATTTTGAAATTCCTGTTCGTTTGATGAAACAACTTCAATGACAAATGGAAAAAACCCAAGTTCTGCCAATTCTGTTACTCTCTTCCTGTCTGACAACACTTACTGTAGTTCATGTTTAATTTTAGCCTGCTCACGTGATCTACCTGGCAACGCTCTGGTGTTGTGTACTTTCTGTGGAGATTAAAGGAACATTTACTTGTGCAGCCATTCTGTTCCAGACAGCAAGAGCACAAGGCAGCTCTGATATTTTTGCGAGGAAGGTTTAGAGGTCACCAATTCAGCCCTGGATGTCAGTGACAAAATACTTGGCATTTCACTGTTACCTTTCATTCAAGCAAAGGCATTAATTCTACTAAACTTTAATTAACTAATACTCCTTGCAATTAGTCATCACTAATCTTCTCTGTTAATGAATTAGCAATCATTATGAGGTGCAAAACTTGCTGAATTATTACAAATTTTAAATTATTTTATGTGGGAAAGAGAAACTATATTTTAGTAGAAATCATTTTGTCTTTTTTGGTGAGCACAATGGACATCTCTCAAAGTGACAAAGTGGACACACAGATCAGGGAGACTCACACTATCTACCTTCAACTCTTGCTTAAAACTCTCCTTTATGGCAGGATTGCAGTAGTTCAGCTGCTGCTCTGCTAATTTCTGGCCAGCACTCCTGAGACTAGCTGTGTATGCTTGGTTTGGCCTCTTTTACTCAGATTGTAAACCCTCTGGCACAGGGACAGTCTTGTGTTGTGTGGGTTTTCTTTAGTCTGTAGCACCACAAGTTTTAATTCAAGCCTGAGAACAAATTTTACGGCTTTGTCTAAGTTGCAGGACCTGGGAGTGCTTCCCAGTGTTCCTGGGACTGGGTGAATACTTTGATGCATCCAAACCCTTTCTGTGGCCAACATTTGTGGAATGCATCATCTATCTGGGAGGGAACAACAATGTCTGCAATTGCATGTTCTGGTCTAGATGATCAAAGAATTGGAATACTGAATAAGTTGGAGGGTACATCTACTTAGAATATCTTATACAAAAATCATCATTAAATTCCAATGATGCCATTGGAATTAAGTATTATTAAATGTTCAGTGGAACATAACTTTTCAACAAAATAAACATTTTTATAGAATGATGAAAACTAAAGAAAGCTAGCATTCATGTTCTGATAAATTATATTATGTGATTCCATAAAAATTGCTTATGTGAGAAATATAATAGTTTGAGTTTTGAAATGGAGGGCCATGTTTTTAGTACTAGTATATCTATGTATTACTCTACATCATGGTGAATAAACAGCATTTTAAAGAGAGATAGCAAGAATATAATAGTAATGCATTTTAAAAATGCAGGCATTGACTGTACCTGAAAGTGCAAGTCATCACTTTCTGTTGCATGGATTTCATCCAAAGCCTGCTGGAGTGAATGGAAAGACTGCCATTGACTTTACTGGTTCTGGTTTAGGTGATGTGGCTGGAAATACTAGACCATTGATTTCAATTAAAAATGTGTGTCTACTGTACTCCACATATTCTTTATCAAGGGAAAAATAAAATCAATCAACCAGAGAGAAAAATGTATATTTGTTTTGAACTTGTGCTCTTTAATTCCCCCAGAGTATTACTTGAAGTGATCATTTTCTTTTTATGTGTGTCTCAGACCTGATACTTTCATAAACCTGGTACTTTCATAAACATAAGGAAGAATAATGTTAAGCAGATTCCAGAACACACAGGAGGACAAGCACATCCTTTCCATGCTCTGTGACCCTCTGGTGCTATCATTTCAAAACAAACACACAGTGACAGCATCTCCCAACTGAAAGAGGAAGCATCCGACAAGCGCCTCTTGTCCTAACCTGCTGTATCACCTTGTGCAGCCTGTGAAAACGATGTCTGAACCCCAGAATGTTATCCTTCCTGCCTTCTGGCACCTGAACCCTACAACCCAAACAGAGATCATTGGGAGTAGTATCTCCACAATTTTTTTCCCGACATTTGAGCTGCAGTGAGCTGTACTTTGACAAGGTCTCAGACTTTCCTAATGGAAATGCCAGTAGGACCTTGTTCTTTTTCTTGCATCTTGGCTAAAGAAGGAGATAGGAAGGAGGTGGGACAGTTTCTCTGCCCAGCCAGCTGCTTGCTACTTCAGCACCCAGCTGCAAAGTCCTGGCTAAACTGGAGTGCTTCTAGGCAAGTATAGAAGCAGGATTCAGTCAGCTGAAAGAAACAGCTGAGGTGCTCAGGCCAATAAATGGTGTTTCAGAGTGGAAATGTGGGACTCAGGTTTTAGGCTGGATAATAGAAAACAAAATGGAGAGGAGGGAGAATAAATGTTTACAATTCATCTCACTGCTTCTTGCCTGTGTATCCAAAAATACTGCTAAGTATTTTCAGAAACCACAAGATTTATCCGATAAAAACTCTTCACGTGGATTTGTCTCAGCTTTTGAGAAGAAAGTACTGGATAGCTCTATTTTACAATATGTTTTGGCAAAGAACATTTACCATGTCCCTCTCTTTTTTCCTATTGCACAGGTATACTCACAGACTAGTTTCTGTTTAAATTTCTTATGAAATTTCCCATTTACACATTAACTGTGCACTTTTTTCACATTTCCAGCAGTTCTGGCAGTAAGACAGAGCCTGGTAGTCTGAAGCACACTGACAGCATACCTTACAACAGCCTTACAGAAAGCATATGGCATTTGAATTGCGGTGGCCACAACATGGTCTCCCCGGACTAGGGACCCTTCCTTCCTCCTGCAACAGCTCCTGCTGCATCACTCCAGGTGCTGAGCAAACCAAAATTTTAGGAATTGCTTTTCTCTAGCTCCAGAAGTGTTCCCTAGGTACCGTGATGTGAACTCTTAACAGAATTCAGAGGAGCAAAGGAAAGGAATTAACCTTGAACCTCTCCCAAATGTCTTGCTCATTCTCTAAGTGTACAATTTTCTGCTTCTCTTCCCAAAGGTTCTTCTTTTACAATTACATAATTGATAGCTTAACCCTCTGTCCCCTCAGACCATTTTAAAATCCAATATAAAAAACACCTCAGAAACAATCTCCTGTGGCCTTTTACTCTTGGCAGCAGAAACTGGGTGTGGGCAGCTTTTGCTTTACTTACTATGTGGAAATGTTTTATAAACTGTTCTTAAAATCTCTGGCCATCCATTTAAGTGTGCAACTTCCAATTCCCTAGGTGTGGAGTTCCTTTCAGCACTTCATGCTCTCTGTAAGATTTCATTTTCTGTGAGAGGCATAGTGAGTACGCCTGCAGGGGGAAAATGACATGGACGATTTTAGGGGGGTTTTGCTTGCTTGTAGCTTGGTTGTCTGATTGGCTTTTAAGTGTATTTTTTTTGAGGGGGGATGGGAATGAGCTGCTGTAACCAAAGAGAGTTAAGAATGTCCAAGGGGGTTCAGTTGTTGTGGTTTATATATGGAATTTATTTTTTTATATTTTACAACACTTGGGACTGTACTAGAACACCACAAAGAAAGAACACATATTTTACTAAAATATGGACAACACAATACAGACACCACAAAGCAATAAATACTTTTGTTAAAAGAAATAATACACTGTACACAGAATAAGCTTACTCATCATCCATGAAAGGGCTTGCAGATCTGTAGAAGAGACAGATCCCTCTCTCTGTAGGCTACTGTGAAAAGAAACACTGTCAGTGCGGTAGAATCTCCAAGACACCTCACAACAAGATAGATGTGTTAAGAGATGCTTCACCGTAGGAAGCTGAGGCACTGTGAAAGACCTCAAAAGGAAACGTGATCTACAGAGCAAACTGTTTAACACAGTGAGACAGATGCAGCTGGAGTGTGCTGCCCCTGTACTCCTTGTCCCACAATGCTTTGCAAAGCTTATTTGTGGCATTCCTTTACCTTAAACAACAAAAAAAATTACTTTCACTGCTTGGAAGGCTTCACACTTTGAGTCATTTCCCTCCCCAGTTCTGTTGCTGCTGTCTTCTCCTCCCCTGTGCAGTGCAGTACATGTGTGAGTGAAACCACTGATGAACTGAAGCAGGTCAAAAGGTAGATATAAGTAGTTTGCAATCTCTTGAGCGGCATTTGATTGAACACTCCATAAATGCTTGTCCTGGATGTCATCAGAGAATTTGTAAAAGCCTTCTTGCAGGCCTCTTCACACCGCAGTCATGTTGTATATACTTGGCTTGTTGGTGACCTCTTGAAATAAATAGCAAGTTAATTCATTAGGGTCTCATGGGGGAGGTGGGAGAGCAGTGATTTCTGTGTTCCCAGTGAAGCCCCTTAATACCACAACACAAGCTGCCTGAGATGCTGTTAAATTAGATACGCTGCAAAGCTCTGAGTCAGAGCCTCAAGTTCAGCTTTCTACTGTGCCATGCTCTGTTAGTTTGGAAAGATGCGTTAGATTTCTTTTTGTGCATTTTCTATATTCAAATCTGTCTTCACTGTCAAAGTCAGATTTTCCCCTTTTTCTTCCCTGTTTCCATGAATCATTTTGAATACTTGTGAACAGCTCACAATAGGCTTCACAATTGCAGGAGTTCTATCTAGTAGCTTAACCTTTCAAAGCCATTCTACAATCTTTGCTAACTGGAAAATAATGCTTTCAAACCAGGCCGAAAACCAGTCTTATTTATCAGTATTATTTATCAGTGTACAGATTGTAACACGTTTTCAGCTTGCATAAATGTGGAAAAGAAAGGGAAAAAACACCCAGAGCCTTCAGTACCAAACTGTCATTTTGGGAAAGAAGAGAACAGAGAAAAGATTGCTCTAACTTGATATGTGCTGGATCTAGGCTAAATTTACTGTTTGTTACACATTACACTCAAGTAATATAAAGAAATATAAAGCATTACATACAGCTTTCTTTGATCTGCCATATTGCACACACCTTCTTACCATTGTGTGTGTTCCAAGGGAAAAAGATATTCAGTGAAGAACCAGAAAACACCTAAAAAGGAAAAGATAAAAGCTGAGACTATATACAGATTTTGCACTTTATATCCCTAAGATTTCAGTGAGAACTAATCTATATCTTCTTACAATGTATGTAGAAAAGAATTTCAAGAATTAAATATTCCTAAATGTTTTTAATGACATAGGTTTTTTAGGGGAAAAATTCTAGTCTTTTTAAATGAAATCCAGATTCTGAATTAGCTATAATGGGTGTCCATATAATGGAACTTCTGTGAATGCATCTTAGGCCAAGGAAAGCAATAGAATCCATTTAGTATGGGCCTGTGGTGATGTGGGGATTCTGACAATGTGCAGCTCACAAATTCCTGTAAGTACTGGAGCTTCTATAACTGACAGGCTGCCAAACTCCGCTGTGAAAGCGGAGCTCCCTCAGCTCCTTCTCTGTCTGTTGTGAGCACAACACACAGGCACTGGCACCAGGCACTTCTGTATCTGGTGTGAGGCTGACCACATGCAATTGTTAAAATCTGTTTATCATCCATTTAGATGCAACACCACTGAGTGAGTATCAGTTGGTTGCCAAAGCCAGGAAGCAGATTAGGCAGATTTTCCTTTTATTCTTCCCCTACACGCCTATTTTTTTGTGTTTCTTTTGGGTTTTTGGTTGTTTTTAGGCTGAGACTGAATGCTAAGAGACTAGCTTCTCTGTATCCTATGGAGAAGATGTGGAAAATGGCAATATGAAGCTCCTGAAAGTTTTCTGCTAGAAGACCGAAGAATCTTTTGGAGGATTACGGATATTTTTGAATTATTCTTTCCAAGCTAGTTAATATTTTTACTGATTAAATTCTAGAGATAATGTTTTCTGAAGATCTTAATAGAATCTTTAAGTGTCATGAATCCTTGAGACAGCCTACAGTGATCTCCTAATTCTTCATGGTCCCTACATCTGATTCCCCACAATAGAACTTTGTGAAGGACTGTACTTAATACACTGGGAAACCTGGAAATCTCCTCACTTGCCTTAAATTTTAATGATTCAGATCTGAAAAAAAGCAAGTGACAAAAACCCTCAGCCAAGAGAACATACTGGGAAAGGCCTAGGGAACTCAGACAAACCCCAGATACTATAATGGTAAACATTTAGCATGAGGAGAGAAAAGAAGATCTATTCTGAGACAGACTGTGCTTGGGAAAACTTTGTTATTCTTAAGGCCTTTGAAAGTATGGATAATATAATCTGAAGACATTAGTTTTATTATTTTTGGTAACATTAAGCTATTACATATGAAAAAAAAAAACTTTACAGTAACCAAAGACCTGCCCATTAACTTCATCTGTGCTGAGTGCCATTTATATGGGTTGTCAGCTCTAAGCATGCTGGACATGGTTTAACCCCAGACAGCAACTCAACTCTGCACGGTGACTCACTCACTGCCTTTAGTGGGATGGGGAAGACAATCAGAAGAGTAAAAGTGAGAGAACTCCTGGGTTGAGACAGAGAAAGTTTAATAGATAAGGCAAAAGATATGCACATGAGAAAAACAAAACAATAAATTCATTCGCTGCTTCCCATGGGCAGGCAGGTGTTCAGCCATTCCCAAGACAGCAGGGCTCCATCATAAGTAACTGTGACTTGGGAAAACAAACACCATCACTCCAAATGTCCCTTCCAAACTCTTCCCATATGGGATGGGATATCCCTGTGGTCAGTTGGGGTCAGCTGTTCCAGCTGTGTCTCCTCCCAATGTTTCTGGGACCCTCCAGCCTCCTCAGTGGTGGGGTGGTGTGAGGAGCAGAAAAAGCCTTGACTCTGTGTAAGTGCTGTTAAGTAATAACTAAACCATCCTTGAATTATCAACGTTGTTTCCAGCACAGTTCCAAAACACAGCTCTATATAAGCCACTGTGAAGAAAATTAACTCTATCCCAGTCCAAACCAGCACAACAATTCAGGATATAGAAATAGCTGTGGAGCAGCAGGACAAATTGTCCAGCTGCTGCTCGGCCAGTAAACTGTGCTCCTTACCAAGGTTAGAAAACTATCCCCTGTGACAGAACCAAACTGCACCAGTAAGAATACTGTTCTACCATTATACTCTTGACTATTGACAACTAAACTGTGTCGTATCTATTCAGCTGACTGATGGCAGAGCTTTGTTTACATGAATCTTCCATGTCTACTTGATTTTGGAAAGACTCAATGAGTATCAAGGGATGTCCAGAGAATACAAAGCTAAACAAAGAGCTCATAAATTAATAGCAGCTTTCCACAGAGTTACTGAGATCTCCCTGCTACCTTTGAAACTTTTGGTGGATATCTGTGCAATTTGGTTTGGGTCAATAAAAACTAGGATGCTCTGTTTCCAAAGCATATCAGGCTGCATGTTTTCCTTGCCCATACAACAAGGATTCAAGGGTGGATTAAGATTATTCCATTAATTTAATTGAACAGTAGTAGTGCTAAGCAGTTGAGTTGAGGAGTACTGGGCTAAAAGCATCAGTCCCTTCCCAAACAGTGGAGACTGGTTAAAAATCCCCAACCCATAGAAAGACCTAAAGATTGGTTGTGCACTTTTCACAAGTTTCCCTATGGCTAATGTTCCTGGGAGGTGTTGGCAAATATGTTTGTAGAACATGGAAGAACAAGATAAATGGTAGTTAATCACTCTCATTTCCAATATGAGAGTATTGTATGCATAGACAATACAACTCTGTAGAATAAGGCATAACAACTGGAAAAAGTTATCTTAAATCTTACTAAGTGTAGAGTTCATGTTCTTTAATGAGGTAACTTTGGGAGCCTGACTGGTTGTAATATTATGCTGATGCCTTGCTATTCTAGCTGCTGTCTGTATAAAGACATAGAGACAGATCACATAGTGATCACAGTTAGTCAAACATAAATCCTGAGTGATTCTATTGATTTCATGACATAGTGATTTCAATGTTGTTATTTACTGTACTCCAGATTTACACAAAGTGACTGAAAAACCTTTCTTTTAAGGACTAAAGATAATATTTCAGCAAAAGTATAAACTATGCAAGATTTTGATTTATTTGCCTTGCCATATGGAACAGAAAAACAAAAGATTTTTTGTCTTATCAAATAGATTTGTGTTTACAATTCACTATACTAAGATGTTAGAAACTGTGATTCCTCTCTCAAAGGCTCAGGTTTTATACCAAAGTAATTCCAGTATTTGAAATGAAGTTACTCCAAGTTTATGATGTTGGAAAAGCAGTAAGAGTTAGGTCTGGGAACTCAGTGTTTTAAGCCAAATAGAGAAGAAATACTTAGTGCCTTTCATGGTTCTTTTATATTGATGGATTATTTTTTTTCTCAAGGCTAAGTAGCATATGCAGAGGCAATAAGAGCTTTTAAAATTTTGAGTGGAACTCATTTTAGGTTCTGCCACTACATAACTTTATGCAATTGGTGTGATGGTTTATATAGTCACAGGCAGAAAGTTCAAAAGGAATGAAAAGCAAAAAATCTCTTAAAATAATTTTAAAGTTGAGACTGAATACTTCCAAGAAACTAAATACACTGTAAAGCAGTCTTTATTTGACCTTCATGCTCTCTAACAACATCATGCTGAGGGATGAACTCCTTTAGGGAGCATTGAGAAAAAAAAAACAACAACAACAAAACAGGAAGAACATTCTGGTTAAAATAAAATAAATAATTTTTTTTTTTTGTATTTCCCTCAAAAGTAGTTATTAGCAAACCCAAAACCACTCTTAAGTAAATCTCCAAGTTATTTGTTGTGAACACTCAGGATTTTTCAATGAAAAATTGTTTATTATTATTATTATTATATAATAATAATATAGGTCCAGAGAAGAGCAACAAGGCTGGTGAAGGGACTTGAGCACAAGTCCTATGAGGAGAGGCTGAGGGAACTGAAGTTGTTTAGCCTGGAGAAGAGGAGGCTCAGGGGAGACCTCATCACTCTCTACAACTCCCTGAAAGGAGGTTGGTTGGTCTCTTCTCCCAGGCAGCTATCAGTAAGACAAGAGGGAATGGTCTTAAGCTCTGCCAGGGGTGGTTTAGGTTGGATATTAGGAAGAAATTCTTTACAGAGAGGGTAATCAGGCATTGGAATGGGCTGCCCAGGGAAGTGGTGGATTCTCTGTCCCTGGAAGTTTTTAAGATGAGACTGGATGTGGCACTTAGTGCCGTGGTCTAGTAACCATGGTGGTGTTGGATCAAGGGTTGGACTTGATCTCAGAGGTCCTTTCCAACCTGGCTGATTCTATGATTCTATGATTATTACTATTAATAATAATAGTATAGTAATTTTAAAGGATAGAGTGCACCTTCAGCAAATTTGCAGATGACATCAAGCTGAAGGTTGGGATGTCATCCAGAGGGACCTGGACAAGGTTGAGAAGTGGGCCCATGGGAATACCATGAAGTTTAATAGAACCAAGTGCAAGGTGCTGGTATCAATCCATCTGGGGGATGAACAGATCGAAAGCAGCCCTGCTGAGAAGGACTTAGGGGTGCTGGTGGGTGAGGGGCTGGACATGGCCTGGCAATGTGTGTTTGCATCCCAGAAAGCCAGTCTTGGGCTGCATCAAAAGCAGTGTGGCCAGCAGGGTGAGGGAGGGGATTCTGCCCCTCTACTCTGTCCTGGCGAGACCCCACCTGGAGAACTGCATCCTGCTCTGTGGTCCCCAGCACAGGAAGAACATCAACCTGTTGGAATGAGTCCACAGGAGTCCAAGTTGATTAAAGGGATGGAGCAACTCTCCTACAAGGAAAGGCTGAGAGAATTGGGTTTGTTCAGCCTGGAAAAGAGAAGGCTTAGGGGTGTCTTTCAGTACTCGAAGGAACCCTATAAGATAGAGAGGGACTTTTTACAAGAGCATGTAGTTACAGGGCAAGGGGAATGGATTCAAACTGAAAGAGCGTGGGTTTAGATTAGATCAGAGAGAAAAAGTTTTTTACTGTGGTGGTGGTGAGGCACTGGAACAGGTTGCCCAGAGAAGCTGTGGATGCCCCATTCCTGAAAGTGTTCAAGGGCAGGTTGGATGGGGCTTTGTACAACCTGATCTAGTGAAAGGTGTCCCTGACCATGGCAGGGAACTGCTGATGATCTTTAAGGTCCCTTCCAACCCAAACCATTGTGATTTTGTGAAATTGCTGTTTTCCTATCTGAAACAAAAACAGAAATCAAAACCAAATTTTCTGACTAGCTCTAACCTCGAAAGAGTTAACAGGTGAACCTCTGTTGGTTTTACTGAATGGCCTTTGTGATTCTGAGTGATAGTCAGTCTTTTACAGACTGGTCCTTATCATCATAATTTTAACTTCAGGAAAACATGACTTCTAAGCAAGAAATGAAGATGTCATGTAAGAACTACCACTGACTACCAAGAGGAAGGGGAAAGACACCAATAACTGAATTTAAGTGTCATGATTTGGATATTTATTCCACCCTAACTGTGCTCATGATTTGAGTGCTTCTGGATATAAAGCTAGTATTTCAGAGAACAGGAGTCTGACTGGGTGGAATGTACTATAATTCCTGGTAATTCGGACTATCCTTAGCATAGCAGAGTGCTTCTGAAGAAAGGAGTCAGGTGCTTAAAAAGCAAAATTGATATATTGTCAGGACTTTTTGCTTTTGGCTCTCCTTTTGAAACTTACAGTGCCTTGCTTTCTGCCCATTTTTCTTGTAGCTGGGAAGTGTGCTGTGGCATTTACATTAGGTGTCAATAAAAATTATTTAAAACTTCTACCCGAGCTAAAGGTCTTTGGTGACTGGCAAGCTCAGTTGCTTGTAAGAATTGCTTCTTCACCCATTTAAGTCAAAGTGATCTGAATTTTCCACAGCACTTTAAGCAGCAGGTCCTTGCTAACCTCAGTTATTTTTGCCTGAGACAAGTTAAGAGAATTCACATGAGCGGTTCAGCAGGCAGAGATAAGGAGAGTGAAAAGCTGTGCTGCACAGCTGGAGGGAGGTGAGGTCAGTAATTTGTTCAGCTGGTAGAAAGACAGTGGGAAAGGGGATGTGAGCAGACCTCAACACTCAAGGAGGATAACTGGAAGGCTGGATGTGGAGTACTTTGGGATTCACAGTATCATTGATGGCAGGTCCTGTTAAAGTGCACTGGTGCCACTGTAGCAGCATCCACTTGGGTGCAGCCCTATTTGGTTTTGTTGGGAAGGGGATTGAGAAGCCCTTCTCCAGTAGTCCTAAGTGGCCATTCCTTTATTCTTATCCTACATGGTTCTTCAAGAAATGTGAGGCAGATTTCCCTGTTAACAGGACAAAATGAGTTTACATGTACCTTGTGAGAGCACCTTTCCTTTTTTGTGGTTTGGTTTCCAAGTTTTGGCCCTTCAATCTGAAGCTGCTGCTGGAAAGTTAATTGTGAACCATCTCAGCTTTCTCCACTGTTCTGCTTGGTGTTGTGGTTTATTGAGGACTCTGCAGAACAACCTATGAACACATATACTTTAAGAAATTATTTGAAATATTACCTTTTTTTTTTCTTCACAATACTTGTCTAAGAACACATCAGAAGTGCTTATAATCTGTGAAGTTTCATGATCTTAACTATTAGATATTGCAGGCAGAAGTATAAGAAAAACATGTTTCTTGCAGTGTGGGAAACAAACCTTGTGATTCCAAGTGTTTACCAACAGCATGTTAATTGCAGACTGTTGGTGTACTTGTAAGGTCTTGTTTAATAAGGTTAGTTAATCCTAAATTACGTACAATCAAGACAATATTAAATTGCTTAAGGTTTATCTCTGCATCTCCTTCATTTACATAAAACTAGCAGAGTGATGTTTAGTCATTCTGCAGCATCTGATCTGAAGGAGGAGGAATACAGCTGGTACTGTGCCTCTTAAGGTTTTACTATCATATTCAAGTTTATTAATGTTTAGCCTACTTAGGGAACATTAACATGGAGTAATAAAATAACTCTGTCCTGTTAACAAATTAATCAAGTACTAAATATGACTTAATGAAGGTTCTACAGAGAATATATGTGAAAGCTTGTTAATGGCATGTGGTTTGTATAACAGAGATATAGACCCTGAGCAAATGAGTGCCATGTTATAATTTCACCTGTCTGCCCAGTATACTATGGGTGAGCAACACCCAGGAAAATGAGAGAGCATCTATAGGTTTTCTTCAGAGTTTTATCTGAATTTTAGGCAGGTTTGCGTTGCTTTCACACACACCCCCACGTGCACACACTGTATTCCTTTCCCAAACAATTACTGCGACATGGCACACAGAGCACCAGGATTGAGTTTCAAGGCATCCAGCAGCCGAAGATGCCTTTCACTCAGTAGCTGAGTGCTGTAACAAATAAGCAGTACTTATGAGAGGGAGTGTTATAACTTCCTACGCTATTAACTATAGCTCATTCATACATAGACTATTGTCAAAAATCAATGATACTAGTATCACACAGGAGCTGTATATTGATATTCATTTTCCTCTGGAATATGGCTATATTTTGTATCCCTTTCATCTAAAGCAACCAGTTCCTTGGCTTGTGCAACTCAATATAGTCTCAGTGAAACTGCAGTGTGATAGATATATATTTATACATACAAACACACACAGAGACACATCCATATTTTTTTTAGTTGGACTAGATTTTTTCCTATAAAACCTTTCTTAAGTAATGCTATACACAGTACAGCAGAATGTCTGAAGGAATAATTTGTATTTTTAAGTGTTCCTGGTTATATTGTATTATACAGTCACTACTGTTTCTCTGAGCAGCATCTCTTGTGTTTTTAATAATTTTTTTTAAGGCTGTCTGTTCTCTGACAGAAGAGTTTTGCACCCAATTGGCTTTTTAAGAATTAGAGTTGACTGCAAAATGTTTGGTTAAATGTCAGTATGCTCTTCATGGACTTTCCATCACTCTCCTTTTTCCTTTTTTATTGCCTTTTCGCTTCTCACTTGTCTTTTCCCAATTCATAGCTCTTTGTTTTTCCCTTGATAACTGGGGCTTTCCAGCCAACACCCAATCCACTTAACAGATGGCTGGCAGGCAGAAACCAGATGTGTAGTGAGTCCTTGTCCAACATTATGACTTTGGCTCAGTTGCATCAATGGCTTTTCTAGGCAAGGGTCCCAGATTTCAAGAACCCTGCCTTCATCCTCTCTTGGCTTCAAGTGTGCTGTACCAGAGGGACTGACACAGAAAACGGGCTAATGGTGACTGATACAGCTTATATAGAAAGACTTCACTTTGGGAAAAGGGCAGTCTCTGACAAACTCATCTCAAGTGGAGTCAAGTTTCTCTTTAAACATCCTTTATGCACGTTAGATCTAAAGTTTCAGAAGCAATAACAACATTCAGGAAGCTTGTGAACTCTGTGTCCCTCACCAAATTTTGTTGGAACGTATCCATGACCTTGAATGCGTGCTATATAGATTATAATTTAGTTAGTTTCAGAAAATCTTTTGCTTTTCAAAGCTGATGTGGATAAAGCCTTCCCAATGTTTCCCTACTCTGTCTGATGCTTGTAAATGAATAGGAAAATGAACACAGCTGTTAATGTATAAAAGCAAGTTCATGTAATATAGAACAGTTTGCCCACCCTCTTGTGGACCAGGGGAATTTTTAAAATTTTTTTTAGCAAAACAAGTGTAAAAACACATTTTTATAATGACTATCACAGCTGTCATGGCAATATAAATAATTTATTGTTAATGATTTATTTTGTATTTGCAGACATCTTTAAGAAGTCTTAGATGGTTCTTTAGGAACTATATTTGTGGGAACTGCCCAATTTTGCATCAATATACAATTTTCCTGGCCTTTTGTCTTTTTTACAAAATGTCCTCCAGAAAATGGGATTTAATTCATGTCTTTTCATGTCTAAATGCCTCATAGTTCTCATATCGCTGAGAAAGATGATCCTGTCTGTTGCCTTTGGTCAAAACTGAATAATGGAGTCTCTGATATCTCAAGGATGGAAACCTTGGAAGTGTGGGTCTGAATTTGGCAAAGCAAGATCTGAAACCTGTCAACTACTATAGTGGTCATTGCAAGCTAATGAACAGTCAATATCATAGAGGACAACAGCAAAATGTTGCCCTAAATCAAATGTAAAATGAAGCTGAAAGAAAAAGTAATTTCTTTCATAGAATAAATCAGAGCAGCTTCATTCCCTTCATTAAAGTAATATCATTCTAAAGGAAGTAAATCCACTCTGGTGAATGGAAAATTTCTAATGTGTTCCTGGCTTCTGACCAGCCCCTGCCCTGGCCTGTAACTCACTGACTCACAGGCAGAGCTGTCATGCTTACCCAGCAGAGTGAGAAAGGCCCTAATAAGACAAGTTGAAACTGGTGGATTTTGTAAACTGGTTAATCAATGCACAGATGTTTTGCTGCAATAAAATATCTACTTTACATCTGCTTTAATGATTTGAAGAAATTCTTTTCTTCTATGACTGGAGGAACCTGAGGTGGTGGGCTGTACCTTCCTCTTCTGCCCTGTCTTCCATTTTAATATGCCTTAATAACATCCTGCCACTTCATTTTATCACCATTCCTAACAGTTCTAGTCCCCTCCAACAAGCAGGATACTCACCACTAACTTCCAAATGGTATACTGTTGAGCAGATTATGCAATATGACAGATCCCCTTTAGCTCTACAGGATTTCAGTCCAGATGACAACAGTTGACAGGTTAGGATCTAGGTAGCCCACAGTCTGGGAGAGTTTAATGGATGTACTAGAGGAAACTATGCATTTTTCCAGCTTTCAGGATTCAAACCCTGCTCATCAGCAGTTAAACCTTTTTGACAGAGCAGAACGGGATGCCTTCCTATGAATCTTAATAGATTGTGTTTGCTCCGCAGCAGTGTTTATAGTGAGCATGATTTTATACATGATTTGTTAATTAAGCAAATTAGTGTTAACAGCTCTCTCAAAACCCCATTACCTTTATATCAATTGACTTTTTACAAATTAACATGATTAATTTAGAAAGCATGAAAAAAGAGAAACAAGACTAAGAATATAAGGGTGAAGCTTAAGGTCACTTTCTGGATGTGGAAACAGTTTCTTATGTGAAACTTTCACTGACATTACACAATAAAAGGAAAAAATACAGAGAGAGAAAACCACAGTCAACCATGTCAACTTACAGTCAGCTTTCAGTTGGCTCAGAAAATTTGGTGTAAAGACAAATGTGACTGAGAGCTAAGATTTAAGAAATCCTTGCAAAAAGTGGAAAAAAAACAAACCAAAACAAAGCAGATCAAAAAAACCAAAATGACCACCAACCCTAAAAATTCAACACAAAACCAATGATTATGGATTCTAAAAGGTCCATAAAGCAAAAGCTGACTGGATGAAACCTAGAGCAGCCTGACTTGACTTTGAGCTTGGTCCTGCTTTGAGCAGAGCAGGCAAACCAGATGGTTTCCATAGGCCCCTTCTAGCCCTGTTCTGTGAATCTAAGCATCTATTTTCTCATTGGTAAGGGCTAACCTTGGGAACACACATGTGAAGGGAACAGGGCTCTCTTCTGTTACTTTAGTACTGTTGTGAGGAAGGATTCTCTCCTCAGGCAGGAAAGGGGAGCTAGCTGAGATTCTGTGGTTTCAGCTGGAGGAAATGAAGGAAAGAATGGAAATGTTTTACCTGATAACATTGCATTTGTAGACCAGCAGCTAGAGAGCCCGCTGTGTCAGCTGCTGTACACATCCATAATGTTAGAAGATTTCTGCCTTGAAGAGTTTACAATTTAGTATGAGCCAGAAAAGACAGGAACAATATCTGTATTGTTCAGGTAATTAAAGTGAATTAACTCCAGGTTAACCAGGAAGTCAAGAGAACTGAGTTTAGTTGTCAGAATCCATGTCCATCATTCAAAACATGGGAACATCTTTCCACGTCAAGTTTCATCAATCAAGTGTGTAATATCACAAAAAATATAGTCCCTCTGTACTTTGGCAGTACATTTCAGTTTTCCATTTGACCTTATGTTCATTCAGTTTCGCATAAGTATCCATACAACATCCTGTTGTTAGTGTGGGTATCTCAGGCAGTCATAGAGGGGAAAAAATGTGTATAATAGAAAATATATCCTTGACAAAAAATGGCTTAGGGAATCTGGAACCAGCACGCATGCTGAAACTGCTTTTAACTTTGATTTTTTACTGACAGTGTATCTCTATGCATATGTTGAAAAAACTGTAAAATATCAGTCTGCTCTGTGTGTTTATTCCTCATTTTATTTTTACAGTTTATTAGAGAACAGTTATGGTAATAAAATTCAGTATTGCATTTCTGTATGTATTTGTTGATCCACTTTTCCCTATGATAGAAATGTTTGAGAGCTGAAGCTTTTCTATATCTTTAAAAAGTCAAACAGTTAATGTCGGATTGGATATTGCCCATATTCTGAATACCTATAGGACCTTTTACTTTCAGATTCCAGAGGCGAGTATTAACCTTTTAACAGCATGTCAGTGCCATTTGTCCCTCTGGACCTATTGTTAGCAAAGAAAGTAACACAATGTTGCTAACAAGTAGCCTAGTCCTCTTTGGGTCAGCTAATGACAACAGAGTATTAAACAAATGAATAACGAAATAAATACAGGTGTTCCTGACTTCACCAGTCTCAGGTGGCTTTAATTACGCTTCTTATTCTAGATGCCTTCATTATGATAGTATTCATAATTTTGTCTTTTTCTGAATGAAAAAAGAGTAAATCCACTCAGTCATATTTGTGCTTACCATTGTCTTTCCTTCTCTCAGAAGCTCACTAGCAGTTTGTACCCACAGTTCCTACAAAGGTCTTGATATCTCTAATCGTGCCAAGCAGTAGTCTCATGATTCACCTCATGAATGTGTGGTCAAGATTTTTTCCTTTATTTTGGAGCACACATTCTCTTGCATAGTGACTATGTATTGTCCCTACAATGAGGTCCCAAGTTTTAGTATTAATCAAAATAGTTGTAACATTGAGAACTAACCCTGTGAGCAGTACTTCACTAATTTTTGTGGTTGGTTTCATCTCTTCAAATCAGTGAATACATACAGTAATGTCATACAGTAATGCAGAAAAGCAAAAATTACCCCTAAGGTATTTCAGCTACTCCCTTATTTATTGAAAAGCCAGTAGTCTGACAGAGCAAGCAATGTGTAATGGGTTAAAGAGAAAGTATCTTACCTTTGAATAACTATGGAAGTGGAAGAGCCAAGGCTGGATATTAATTTTATTTTATTTTTTCATTGTTTAATTTACAAGGCTTCACTATATGTTCAAACACCCATTCAAACCTCCATCCCACCATATAATACCCAAATAAAGCTCCTACTGGGAAGCATCAGTACTATGGCAGCTTCTAAGGAGATACTACTCACAGTTACAGTGTTAGTAAACCAGAACTGTGTAAGTGCAATAAATTTTCATTTAAGTGTCTGTGAGTCCAATCCTGTAAAGGAGAACCCAAGTGGAATAATCAGTTTGGTATCTAAGGTGAGACTGAAGGAAGAGACTGAGTGCAGCAGACCCCACCATACATTGTCCAGGTCTCCGCTTGCAATGCAATTAGAAGGGCTTTAAATTTCCTGTGAAGTAATTCTTTAAAAGCAAATCAATGCAGTGCAAGGAGCACTGATACAATCTTATTCAAACAGAAATATAAAATAGAAGTAAACTGGACATAATACAGAGCAAAAAAAAATCTTTAGTTGTTCTGATTTCTTTGATGTCATTTTAAGTGCCAGTAAGTTTGTTGTCTTCCCAAGGACTCTTGTGGTGTAGGGTTAATCATCATTTTCTGATGGAAACTTGTTCTTTTCAAAAAATGTCTTTGGCTGGCCACCACTTTCATTTATGTTTGATGGTGAAACACACCATTACACTTCCTCCTAGTCTATTCCCAACCAGAGGAATATTTGTTTGCAGAGAATCAGCTCATACTGTGTATTGGGCTACTGCAAGGTGACTGATTCCTAGATCTAACCTGTCTTGTTTAATGCAACATCCAGTGTATTCGCATAACACTGCAGACTGCAGTATAGGCTTATCCTGAGTAAAGTCCCAGGAAGGATTTAAAGATTTCTTCCTATCTTGTGTCTTGAGAGTTATGAAATGAGAAGAGTAAGGGGGGATTCAGGGGGAAGATGTGTTTCTGGGAATTGCAGCCAGCAGTTTATCAGTAAAGTTTTATTTTGTTATTCATGTGTCTTTGTTTCAAGTCATAAACTATGCTCTGAGGCAATGGGCCTTTAAAGGACTTGGCCATGGTGCTTGCTTGTTGTCCCTGCATTGATAAAAACAGTCCCTCCAGTTTAAATGCTATCTCCTTATCACGAAAATCCAGGCAGATTGAAAGGACAGAAGAACTGAAATACGTGCTGATGCTTCCCCCCATATTTTGATGGCACTGGCTGTAGGGAAAAGATCTTTCAGAAAAGCCATCATTGCATATGACCACAGCAGAGTGACCCCAGATTTCCAGCAGCGTAGCTGAAAGCAGTTTGTCCCACTAAGGGTGTCACCCATATGGGCCAAAATCCTAGTCATGTAGGTGTCTCATGCGTTGAATAAGTCCCCAGTAGGATTCTATTTCTTTTTCTAATTGCCCAGTTGATTTTACAGGGATCATGGTTCATGACTGTTAATGGGAATCCCACTAGGCACTTGTTTCCATTTCTAGGTACCTAAATACTTTAAAAAAATATTTCCTTCTCAGTCTTGCCAGTGGATTTTAAGAGCTTATTTCCTTTTTTTCCCCATTCCTCTCCCATCTCAAAGTCCCAAGGATTTAAGGCAGGAAGCCCTTCTTGACAAGTTATTGTTGCATTTGTTGTTAACAACTAACACAACTGTCACAGAAGCTCTGCAGGGCTTCAGGGAGCAACGTCTGGAGGATTAAGAGGAAGGGGGATTTCTGTGAGCCCCAGCAGAAAAGAGTAGATGTTTGTTCCAAGACTATGCTTTGGCCTTCAGTCTCACATTAAGGAAGACGCTAGTGGTCTTGGCACATAGATCTTAATGGCATGGCTGAACCCATGGTCTGTTTTCTTATATGGTTTTTCTGGGAGCAGCTTCCAGGGGAAAAAAAGGAAGAGATAAATTGCAAGACCAACTTGTGCAGTATGAATTATCACAAGGTAAGAGGAAACAAAAGCAACACAAACTCTTTTTCCAAATGTCAGCTTTGAAGTCTGTATTTCGCTTTTGGCTCACTTTGTTGCTGATCAACAAACAGGGTCATGGGAATAATGCAGAGTTAATGCAGACTTTTGGGGCTCTGATTTGAACAGCTGGGCAAGGTTACCAACAAGCCTTAACATAGACCATATCCTTAACACCAAATCAAATGCCAGGGAGGCCCTCAAAGGCTGAGTAGAAGAACAGATGAGAGAGAAGCATGCTGTGCAGCTGGTCTTAAATCTGGAATATGATAACGTTAGTAGACGATTACCCTTTGACATATGAGTAAGAGAGAGTTAAGACTGTTTAAAGCCAAGATGTTTTAGGGGCTCTTCAGAAAAAGCCTTCCAAACGGAGAGTGCTAATAGCTATATTGTGCTAAATATATAAATATAGCAGTATCAGGTGCTCTGCTTTTCATAGTGTTTTGATTATTCCTTCATGGGTGAGCAGTAAGAAGATTGGAATTCCATATTAGGGGTTATGAAGGACATTCGATATCACCATGGAAAGGTATTTATGACACCTTTTTAAGATTAAAATTTTTTTAGATACCTCCACTGTGGATGATGAATACAATAAACTGAATCTGGAAAAAAGAACTAAAATTATCAAACTGTTTTGAAAGTCTTGACCATCATCTCACTGTGTTGTAGTTGTTCCAAATATGATTCTGTTTTTCCCAGATCTGGTCTGCAAATAATATAACTGGCATTCCGAAAGAAGTTAGACCACAGATGAATGTACAAATCTGTGTTTGGAAACACCAAGACTGGATTACATCTCATTGTTTTGCTTTTGCTGTAATGTTTTGGTCTTCCTTCTAATGCATTTCTGTCTATTGAGTTCTAAATTATTTCACCAACATCCTCTGTTATCTATTAGGCATGGGCAAAACTTTTCGGCCACATTAATGAATAAATGTTCACCTAAAACTGAATCTGAATCAAATATTGGAGATAATCAGCAGGAATACTTTATCCTGAAACTTTGCCAGGACTATAAGAGGGGAATCATGATCCACAATTGCCCCCTTTTTCTTTTACCCTAAATCCTTTCCTGACCTTTCTTATACGTACAGACTTTTAAGACTCAGACTCATCTATCTGACTTTAGACACTTATTTTAAATAAGGTGGTATTTTAAATTACTTGATTCACAATCTAGGCATACATGTTTCTCCTCACTGACTATACAGCTTGCTTCAGGCATCTGGATTTCACACTTAGTTATCTCATTTAAATGTTTAAGGTTGGATAAAGCTGATTCTCCCTGAACAGACGATTCTCAGGAGATTTTAATTAGGCTACATATATTTAAGTTCTGTATTGAGCTTCCTAAAATCAGGGGGTGTGATGAACATCCTACATCATGAATTCATGAAAAAAGGTCTGAACATTGCTATTCAATTCATATAACTATTTTTCTGTGGAATTAGGAAATGAATGACAGGCTGATCCAGAATGCTTTGGTGTTTAAAAGCAGTAATACGAGAAGCAATTTGCATCACATCAAGTGCAAACACCTTATGAATATTCCATTTTATGCCTTACTATTTTCAGCGATTCTGCCTTCTGACAAAGAAATATTTGTTCTACACAGGATTTCAAAGAGAGTCAGGAAAGAAAAAGAAATACTGTAATTGACTTTTATTGTCATTGTCAGTGGAAAAAACAGGTATCATTATAAAGACATCAAACATTCTTTGGGACAAATTTGCAACAGCTGTCAGCTGTCAGTGATATGTCAATAGGAACATTGTTTTACTTCAGAGCATGCCTTGGCTGGCTGCAGGAAAGTTAATATTTTAAGATACTTCAGATTTGCAATACCCCAAAATTAGAACTTTGGCAAGGTACTTAGGAAGCAAAGCAAATATAGCATGTTTTGTTTTTTTTCCCTTCTTTTGAGATATGAAAGCATACTATAAATTCTAGTGAGACAGGGCCCCAGAAAACATACACTGTCAGACCTGTCCTGGCTCTGTGCTGGCCTAGGGTAGAAGTTTCTATAAAGAGCTTTTGAAACATTTCACATATACAGTGTATATTTTTTTTAATTTAGTAATATGCTGCTAATAAGACCAGAAAGGAAGAGTTCTAAAGACAAGGAATGCTAAGTGGTCATAGATATTTGCCTAATAGCAAATCTGTAAAAAATGTGATTCTCCAATAAAAGTAAAATTTACCTTCAAGCTATTTTATTAAAGTTTCCCATTGATGTATGCAGGAAATGTTTTTTCTTCATTAATAATTTTACCAATTTAATTCATTTGATCTACACAGTGATTTCTCCTCGCTCTTCCCCTTTCTTCTTCCCCACCTCATTCCTCCTCAGTGCCCCCCTGATCATCTCCAGGGGGGAAATAGAGATGAAAAAAGGAAATGAACAATAATGTAATTTCAGAAATAGCAATGAGGTACTAGCTGTAAACTACCACAGATGATTACATCTTTGCACTCTGGGATGGAATTTACTTGCATTGATATTTCCTGATCTGAAAATGAATAAATTTTTAGCTTCACTTGTTTTTACACCTCTTTGTGGTCCAATTTCATATACAATCAAGATGTTAATGTAATATTTTCAGTCTCCTGTCCTAAGTAATTTTCCTGTCTATTTTTAATAGGATTACCATAGACTATGGCATGTCTTACTTTTGAATAAGGAATTTTAACTGTGTATTGAGCTGCGTTAGGAAAAGCTCATGCCTGCATGCAGGCAGAGGCAAAAAATTGATCCCCTCTATTCAGTGCTTGTGAGACCATATCTGGAGGATAATGTGCAGTCTGGGTCAGTACAGAAACGATGTTGATGAACTGGAGGGAGTTCAGGAGTTAATCACCAAGATGGTTGAAGGCCTGGATGTGTAGGAGGGGTTTTGTTCAACCTGGAGAGGAGAAGGCCAAGGGTAGTGTCTTCCATCCTCATCTTTTTTATTATCACCCATTAGGGAGTTAAATCAGATTATTCTTAAATTATGGGGATCAGAGGGGAGCTGAACACATACTGCAGCAAGTCAAATTGTGGTTGGATATGAAGAAAAAATAAATCACAATGAGAGTGGTTCGACACTGTGTCAGGATGCCCAGAGAAACTGCACAATTTCTGTCCTTAGAAATATTTAAAACAATGTAATTGGAATATTTCAAGAAAACAAGAGAAAGAGGAGTTTACAGCATTTTGGTTTTGCCTCGCTAGAGGAGATACAAAAAAAAGATAAAAACACACAAATATATTCAGTAAAGGATATGAGGGTGGGGGAAAGGGTTACATTTTATTCTAGAATTTTAAAAAGGTTTTTCCTTGTCTCTAATAACAATGCTGATACCTAGTATATCAGCTGCAATGTCTCCTAACATCTTTCCATCCCAAAATTAGAGCTCTAACTTTTCAGGCCACATATAGATGTTTTTCATGCTACATGTAGAAGACACCTAGACTAGAGCTTAAATTTTTTCTTCTTCTCAGGAAAGACATGGAATAACAGATGGTTCCAATTAAAAAACAGCAGGAGAATTTTTTTTTTTTTAACCGAGCAATCTGGGTCATGAGCAAATACTGTTTTTTCTTTCCTGCTTCGGATTGAAATTGCAAAGAATTTTGAAAAAAGTCATAACTGGAGATCCATAAGATAAGAAATGTAATTAAACCCAGTAGGAGTCAGGCTGTTTTTTCAACACCTTTAAACAGATGGAAGGATGGAATCAAACCTAAGGCAAAATACCAGATAGCCTTTGGAAAACAGAGGAATTATATTCATTCCTCAGTGACCATTTTACTCCACTGTTATCCCTAATGGTTCAAATAATCTGGCACTAAATGTACCTATTTTGCTATTTGTCCATACGGGTTATCCAATATAAAGACTTGGGGGAAACTACTGCTTTTCTATTCCTAAGCAGAACACAAGAATCATCAGTACATCTCACAAAGTGCAAACACACCAAGATAAGCATCGCTTTCTCCATCGCCAAACTGCTCACAGAAGTAGTCTTATGATTTATTTTATTATTTAGTGTAACACGATCTCAAAGGAGTGTCATCATGGCCGAGGGCTGGTTGTGCAGGGGACAAAGGATTCCTGGAGCTATTGGTGAAGCCATCTCAGTTATGACGGGGGAAGAAATCAGTGGAAGAGGCCTGGGTTCAAATCTCGTCTTTGATGCAAATCGTTGTGTCAGCTATTGAATATCCAGGACTCCTTGGATAATTAGTACATATTTCTTCAATCAAAGGGCAATATCGGTTTGCACAGGTGGCAGAAATGGCTTTCTGCTATCATATAAGAAGGCTGCTTTTTAACTCCAAGGTGCATGGTATCTAAGATGCCAGGCTTGCAGCTGGGGTCAAGCCAGAATAGCAATCAACTCTGTGTATAAAACATTTACTGTGTTCTGCTCTTAATGAGAAACAATCCACTTAACAGTGGAAAATAAATACATAGATAAAAGTAGTTATTTAAATGATGGATAGCACCAGGAGCTTAAAAATGGTGCTTTATGTAATTAATGTTTAGCAACTAATAAATTTCTTTACCAGTAATTAAACACTAATTAAATAATTTCCTCAGGAATGTATTTACTAATGGTATTCCTGGATATTCATTTTCCTTTTAAATGTTTCATAACTGTTGTTGAGTAATTAATGTTCACTAATTAAATTGAAGTAAGAGTCCTGACCCTTCAAGCAGTCTAGGAATGGAATTCCCTTAGCTGATGTGTATTCATTTAAAGCAATTCATAGTAAGACCAAAAAATAGTATAGCTTAGGGGGGCAAAGTACCAGTGCCTGAGAGTTCTGAAATCTATCTATTCTCAGTGAGGTTTGAGTTCCTAGAGGCAGATCTGCGAGGATTTGAGCGGTAGGATGTGAGCTTGTTCTGTGGCTGACTGGGCAAGGAGCTGCTACTCCAGCATGGCATCTTTAGCTTGTTGCTGTTCCCAGGTTAGAGGAAGCAGCTGAAAGATTACAGTGTTTCTGAGTTGAACTTTTTAATGTCTCCCACATTCGATAGAAGCCATTTCCTCTTTCTCTTCTCCCCAGATTCTGGCAACCTGAGCTTTCATAAGGCTCGGGGGCTGGTTAGTCCAAAGGAGCATTCCTGGCACCTGCAGCTGCAGTCAGACCCTGGTGCAAAGGTAAGGTGTCTCAGGCAGCCTTTGAGGATTGATGCACAGATTTTGCAGTGTCCAGTAGCAGGTACATTTAACATGTATCTTTGCTTTGTAAAACAGTAAAAAATGGATGGAGATTCAGTTTATGTGGTGCCACTAGCCTCACTTCCTAAAAACTGCAGCAAGGCTTGTTCCCTTAGACGCTGCTCTAAGATTTGGTAAAGTCAAGCTGCTTCCAATTAATTATTTCAGACTTAAAGAATTTTTTAAATAAAAAAACTGTATTGTTTTTTGGTTTCTGGGCATGTCCCTCTCATCATGTGCAGTGCCTCTCTGGGCTACAGTGTATAATCATATCTTGGGCTGGGTCTTTGGCAATAGGATTAAGGATGGATGATTTAATTTTGGAAGCACAAGTTGAAGCTCCAATTTCACAGGGTCAAATCTCATTTCCATCAACAATAGTTGTAGAAGGGTCAAAAAGCTGTTTCAGTGGGTCAATATTACGAGATCACAAGTAGCACAGTAAATGAGCTATGGATGCTTGAATGCACATGACCTGCGCTCACTGGTAATTGACTTCAGAGTGACAATTTGTGGGAATTAAGTCAGAGCATGTTCTTAGCCCATGGATGTTCTCAGTGGCAGAGCGTTCTCTTTAAAGTGCAATTTTTCAATCCATGCATATCTGGAGCAGTCAGAAACTAATGAACTACTGAAAACATCAAAAGTCTTGAAGAAATATCAAGAAAATATAGAGTAACAATTCCTTCCTCCCACTGGATTGAAAAACATGGTTTGGGTTCATTATGGCCCCATGATATTCACAGGCAAAATAAGAAAAGGAAATAATTTGAACCTAGTTAGAAAGGTAGCCATAATTCTGCTTTTATGCATGCTGTGGTAAATCTGGAGCCACTCATGTACAGCCTGAAGGTGGTCTTTATTTTTAATTGCTGTATTTTAGTGGTATTTATTCAGCACAAAGAGGAAAGGAGTCAACCTGGGAAGCAGAGGTGGTGATATCTTTAAGCTAATACTATACTGTGAAAAATGTGTCTTTATAAGAGTAAAGAAAATACTAATGACTTAGCTGGAAAAATAATTAAAGGATATTGGTGACATTTTTGTCAATTGAAAACATATATTTTACTTGCTTTCAGTTTATGAAACAATGACTAATTTCAGCAATTAATTGCTGTGATGGAGAACTGTGTATTTTAAGTTGACATGCCCCTTAATTTTACATTATGCTTCATGAACCTAGTAATTTTAGATGAGTATCATTTAATTCTGTGGACAATAAATGAAATAAAGGAGACCTGGGAGGTTATGATACAATATAGAGGAGTTTCTTCCACTCCAATCAAGCCTATATTATAATTTTTTTCTGATGTTTTTATAATACTTTATTCCTTAAAAGTCACTGTAAGGCCATTTCTACAAAAGCCTGAAAAATGCTCAAATTGCTGGTTGGGTAGTGCAGCTCCACTTATTAAATCCTGCCTTAGCTTTGAGTCATCTGTGGATGACTGCAGCACATTGTGAATGTTGGCTGCGTTACTGCAGTGAGGGTGGAAGCAGGTTTGTCAGAGTGTCATTGCTTCTCCCCCAAAGCCTTCTCTGGCATTCCCAGTGCGGGGCAGACAAGTTCTCTGAGTCTTACACAGGAGGAACTGACTGAGTGTAAAATAAATAGGGTCACAACAGCACAAGAAGACCTTTGATGGGGGAGCAGGACCAGGATGTCTGCCGTGACACTGCTGTAGGCAAACACTGAATAGCAAAGACGCACTGGGTGAGACAGACAGGGGGCAACCACAGAAACTGTCATGAAGTGATAGATCAAGGTGCAGCAAAGGCTAGCAACACAGATTAAAAATATAGGTTTCCTGAGTCTCAGGTGAATCTGGTAAATCTAAGATTATCTGCTTATCTAGCCTTCCTCTAATTTGACCCTAGTGGGATTCTGTGTGAGAACAAGGAGAGAAGCAGGGAAAGGAAGAAGCAGCTGGTGCTCAGAAAAACGTTTAATTTTCTTCGTGCCATTTAGGCAAGTCTGTGCAGCCAGTGCCGAAAATCCTACTGCAGGTTTGCCCAGTAAATTAACCCAGATGACATATTTATTCAAAGTGTGGCTATTTTCAAGTAGGTCCTCTTTCCAAAAATCCGTAAGTATAAATGTGAATATACATGAAGTCACGTAATGGTATTGTGACTGGTGAAAGTGAAGAAGCATTCATACATTCACATGGAGAACAGCACAATATACAGCTGAGATCTTGCTGCTTGTTGCTGGAGTTAGGCTGTCAGAGCAACTGAGAGCAAAGTATGTGCATTTAACATGCTGCCCTGTGCTTTCCAGGCATGTTCATTTACTCCTTCAGGTGATTTATGTGCAAGTGAGATCTTAAGCCATAAAGAAGAGTAACTGGGTGTTTCTGCAAAGTGTTGGGCACACCATATCCCTGGAAGAACTCGAACTTGGAAGGTGCTTTGTGTGAGGTGTTATTTTGCCAGTGTTAGCCTGCCCTCTAGGCGCTAGATTTCTCTTTTGAGATATATTGCACAGGTGGAAAGTATAGGCTGGATCTGTGTGTGTGTTTCCAATACAGAGCATTTGTTTAAAAACAAATTCTCTGTCCAGAATTAGCCTTGAAGAACCAAGCTGCTTTATGCTGTGCTTCTTGTTGCAGATGCCTTTCAGGAAGTGTCAGAGTAAGTGCTTTCCAGGCAGCCTGAGCAGTATGGAGAACTTGCAGTAACAATAAAATAAAGGTACTAATAGTATTAGTAATAATAATAATAGTGAAACAATATGACGGACAAACAAAATTAACTTCCTATACTTCAAAAATTGTTTTTACCATCTTTACCTTTAAAAAAATAAGTTTTCATCTCCATCTGATTCATGGATATATAAGATCAGTTTTTTAAATTTGAGAACCAACAGAAGGTCAGCTGTCAAGGCAGTTATCAAGCCAAGAGGTATTAAACCTCATGAGCCAAAAATAACTTGGCACCATTATATCAAAAGAACTTGAATTCTGTGCATCAATTAAATACCATAAAGATTTAGCTAAGCAGGGAGAGAAACACTTCTTACGTCACAATTAAAGTAGGGACAATGTGCTTGTACAATATTTCCATTGTTCTTTAAGCTTGAATGGACTCAGATTCATGGCACTACAGAGGTGGATCAAGCTGATGATCAGTTAACCAAATTATTCAAATATTGCTTTGGAGAAAGAAAGGATAGTTTTGGGAGTAAAGTAGAAGTTTATGACACCAAGAAATTTGTCTTGGATCTTTTCTCTGCTATTGTATTTCTTTGCTGCAATGTCCATTTAGTTGACTTGTGTTTCAGTGTCTCTATTTGTCTGAAATAAGCTGTAGTAGCACTTTCAAGTTTTTTGAATGGGTACATTAGCTCTCCTTGAAGTCTAGCACTGCCTACTGTTACAGCCTCTTACAGCCTGATGCTTTCTGCAGGGCTTCTCTAGTTTTGTACATGGATATACTGCCCTGGTAGAGAATGAGGAAGATGAAACCACTCTGCTATGGCCAGGTCTGCTCTGACCCCAGCTTTCTCTGCACCCAGATGGAGATAATTATCTTCCTGATGTTAATGTTTTGGAAATAAACTGGAAAATAAAGATGGAGTTAATGAGGACAGATAGTAATGAGGGACAAAAAACATGATACAACTTTGCCTCTCTTGGGTGGGGGAGTACACAGAGGGCACTGTGTTGTTAATGTATAAGGAGAGGAGTGAAGAAAAACACTTTCAAACAATCTGGAGACAAAATGGGGTAAATTGAAATGCCTTTGCTGTCACAGACTGCATTGGAACTCCTGACCTGGAAATTCTCTTTTGATCTTGAACTTTGGATGCATGCTCTTCTGGTATTCTACAGAAGCTTAGGTTTGTAGTAGAGGGAAAGATAATAAATCTTAGCTGATTACTGTTTGCTACTGAACACTAGCAGAGATTTCTCAGCATTTGAGAACTGGGCACTGCACCTATCTGAAGCACATTTTATGCTAAAACCTCTGGTTTATTAACGTATGAACAATTTTGGTTTCTATGAGGCCTTTCTTGCCGAAGAAATGTCATCATCCTGCTCCAGCATTGCCTGTTGCTTGGTAATTAGCCTGCTTTTCTGTCAAGGAAGACATGTGAATTTGGATGCTTGTTAGAAGAGGAACTGATTAGGTCTTGCTCTCATTTTTTACAATTCTTATTCTGAATAAGTGGATGAATTTAGGAGAAGTCTCTGAAATGGGGAAGGTACCAATGACAGCTTATCTGACAAAATTTTATACAGAGCTCGACGTGTTTTGTGTGTATTCATCAGATGTACAGCTTTTGGTGGGGGAACCATATATTTAACGTTCCTGAGGATCTGGGCTTCTAGTTCATACTCTGTTAGGATAAAGACAGTCCTGTTCAAGCTCAGCAGTAGAACTCTAAATGCCCGAGATCCAAAAATGACCTCTTTGTAGTCCATAGATGACTGCAGGGAGAAGTGGTAGCTGAAATCAGAGATCAAGGTTTGTGGTTCTGGAGCTGGAAGCACCTGTTCCAATGTACTGAAGCATATTCACAGATCCAGCCATCAGCTTTTACTGTGAAAGTGTATCAAAGCAATAGGATTTTGGAGGAATCATACCTACTGAAGTCATTTAAGTATATTAGTACTGGTTTAAGTACAGTAGTTTTCCTATCAGCTGTCAAACTTGCTGAGAATATTCAATTTGACTGTAATCAGAGGGTTTTTGTGAATAACAGGACCTTACAGAGTGCTAATTATATGAGGGATGAATGAGTCCTAACAGAGTGATAAATGAACATGTCTGTTAGTGATACTCCAGCACATGTCAGCTTGAAGTTCATCAGATTTCCCACTTATTGTGTTTCCTGGGCACTGCTGAATTATAGTCTCCTGTGGTTCAGAAGTTGGACATGCATTGGGTTTGACACTGTCACTATGAGATCTTTGTATTTTAAATTTTGCTTTAGGCTTAAAAGAAGAAATATGTCAGCACTAGTCTTCACAGCTTGGCAGACAGCTCTGGCTTCACCTTGTCAGTCAGGACTTACTGAAGCACCCTGCTTTAAAAAAGAGTGGCTTCTCATAGGCATACTGGGCTGAGCCCTGGGATCGGTATTGCATGTCAGATTTCTACATTGTAATGTCTCATGAGTCATACTGGCAATTAAGTGCCACCTGACCAGAAGCACAATGGGCTTTGTGGAACTTCAGATTTCCGTTTGGTATGAGCAATATACCAGTAGGTGTGCTCTGTAATGATGGCAGAGGTAATACGTTTTTTTAAAGAAACTTGTTAATTTTGCCATGTTAAACTTTATCATTAAATAACCACTAAGAGTCACTAGGGTTTCTATTCCATGCAGCTCGAGTTTACTTTTTCCCCTCTTGGCCATTTTTGAACTACAGTGAAGTTTTAACAGGCTCTCTCGAGGTCCACAAGAGTATGTAAAGTTCAGCTGCTCCCTGGAGTCCAATTCAAGAATCCCTAGAACAAGTCTGTTTAGTAAGCAACACAGTAATTTTCATTCCCTAATTGCCCCTGCTCCCTCATCATATGTCTTGAGGGAAGACTAACCCTTGATGAGTGATAAATTTCCTTTCATGGAGTTTTACTGCATGGTTTAAGATCCCTTTCAGAGAACTTGTTGATTATAAATCACATGCAATTTCTGTCAAAGCTTAGAGATCTTGACTTAATGATAACTTTTTGACTTTTTTAAAATCAATCAAAAAGTTGGTAACAAAACTCTTTGAAAGAAGGAATCAGCTGTGTTGTTGATGTCTTATGTAGACTAAAACTAAGTTGTTAGCTGTCCTTTTCTGAGATGAGAGAGCTTTTAGGCTGCTTATAATGTATGGTCTTAGACAGGCAGGATCAGGCATGCCATAATTTTCAGTCTTTAAAATAGCTATGGTGTTCTGACAGTTCCATGGGATATATACCCTTTACAAAACAAAAAAAGCAATTTCACATTTATCAACCCAAAGACCATAGGAAGAGATTCCTCTTTCCAGAAAATCATCTTCCTCTGGGGAAAAAAGAAAAGCTGCAAAAGACTTGTGATATTTTCATAAAGAGACATGAATTTTCCTGTTCCAATTACTTATGAAAAAGTAATTGTAGATGAAACTGTCATGGCTGTGAAAGAATGCTTGGCTTGACACCTGTGTATGTGAAAGGAAGAAGTGTACTTGTAGATTTATGGGCAAGTCAACAAATAATAGGTCTTTCTTTATGCTTTTATTTTATCAGTGCTTGCATATGGAAACAATCCAAAAGGAAATAATGATTAAAATATTTGACAATTAAATATTTCTAAACAAAGTTTTTGGTTTTTTGGGTTTTTTTTTTTGGAGAGAAGGTACTCATGATATGAAAAGCTGGGAGCTGATTGTGCAACTTTTAATGCAACATGGCCATGCTCGTTTTGTTTATATAAAGTTGTGGGAAGGTTGTTGTTTTATATGATGAGTACAAGGGTTATGATAACAGATATATACACAGATTCATTCTATGCAGAATATACTTAAAAAAAATAAAGATTTTATAATGATTAAAAACAGATATTCTTGTTCAGTTTGTAGCCCAACACCCATCATTCAGAAAAAAAAGAAAACAAAACCAATCAAATCAGCATCATATTCCTTAAATACATCTAATATAGTTTCTGGTTAATATCAACAATAAATTGGTGTCCATTTAGGGAAGCAGAATCAGCAGCCTTCTTGAAGCAATTATAAAAACTCAATACAATGGAATAAATTGAGTAACTATTCTGATTTTATTTGCCTGTTACAGCCCAAAATGTCAAAAGTCTGAAAAATTCATGAAATGTTTCTCATTTTTTCAAACTTTTTTAATGAAGTCTCCCCTTTACCAAAAGTTGTGAAAGTGTTATCTCAGGTAGTGAAAAGCAAAATAATTTTAATTTCTTATGTTGTTTTTGATTGTTTCATGACTGACTGGCATGAATATAAAAGCTTAAATAGAGCTTCTTCCAAACTGCAGATTTACAGATTCATCTTGTAACTCTGATTTGCTGACTGATTTATTCCTCCCCTTCTCTCTTTGGTAAGAGTTCAAATTCATTCAAACAGAGCAATTTCAAAATTATTAAACTCAGTTTCCAGTGCTGCAGATAGACTTTCACCATTTTCTGCTTGGTTAGATTACATTACTTTGGGGTAACTGGCTAGAGAATAAGCTTGTGTAACCACTTTATTACAAGAGGTATTTTAGTGATGAGAGTAAACCCATGGCTAGAAGATGGAATATCCCAATTGTTGATCTAAGGGGATCATCACCAGTTGTGATGAGTTGTGTACCTCTAGCTATTTTTCTCCACTTAATATTAATCTCTTCAGGACAGTACTACCAGCTCAATTGCACTAATATGTGCTGAATAGGAACCAGTTGTTGAACCAGAACTGGAATACATCTGCCTTAAGGCATATATTGTTCCCTTTATGAGAGATCCCGCTGCAAATTACTCTGACACATGGGAATTCTCTGCTGGTGTCTTATTCGTGCAGCTACAGCAATGCCAGCAAACTCCACTAACCTTACATATAGGACATATTTAGGTTGCATCAACATTCAAGACAGGCTGTACACAACTACAAAGACTGAAGTTCCATCATGGTGGAATTATTTCTTTGAGATTGCCACAGCCAGAATTATTTGGGTCTATGAGCCTGCTAAAGCACAGCACCCATTTACAGGGCCATTTGCTGGTTTTCAACTGCATAAATCACCCTGAGAGCACGGCTCTCATGGGAGCCAGCTGTTGAGTTTGCAGCTTGTTCAGAAAATATTTTACCTAGGAAAGGGTTGTTTTTTTCCCTGTGTTACAACACATCTTTCTGTTTACAGGGCATCTCGTACTTCAGAGAACTACACATTAGAAATTAATGAAGGCTGAGTTAAAACTACCAAAATAACACTTCATATTTATAAATACTTATGTTCATTATGAATGCATTATTTGTATATATAATCTCCTCCAGCTGAGGGAATATGGATATTTCTAAACTTTTTTTCTCATAGCTATTGCTGGTTTTAATTTTTTACCAGCTTCTCTCCCCCACAAAAAGTTGGGTTTTTTTTTATGCAAGACCATGCTTTATGAGTGTAAGCATGAGGCTCACTGACAACCTTGTAAGAGGAACAAGGATGTAGAGACAGCTTGAAGGGAAGAGGCAGGGCTAAAAGGCAGGAGTCAACCAGCAAGTGGATCAGCAACTGTGAGACTAGAGTAGATGAGAGCCATGGAGACAAAGAACCACTTAAATTGGAAGATTTTTTTGAAGCCTTCTATTTCCAGTGGTCAGATTCCTTTCCCAGCTGCAAGGATAGAGCACAAGATGCACTCTCATAAACCTATTTCTTTTAATAATTTAAGACTTGAATTTAGCGAACAGGATAGAGAACTGGAGCAAGTAATGAGAATAAGTATCCCAATAGCCAAACACCTGCCCATCTCCAGTGACTGTGCATTGATGCTCTTTGTGAATTGCCCTGCATTCATCCCTAGACTATGACTTGAGTATAAATTCCTTGCTGTGGGTGATCTCACCCCTGGTCAGACAATGTGAATCCTTCTCCAAAACAGTGTGAAAGAAAGTCTGTCAGGATGCAAGCAGTAGCTTAGTCACTGTTCCATCCTGCTGTAGCCATGGCCTTAAAACAAAAGGTAGATTACTGTAGGCAAGGGAACACCGTACCTTTAAATGGTTCCCTTATGCCTCTCAGAGAAGGAATAAAGAAACCCCTCATGCTCAGCTGACTAGGACCTTACTCAAGAAAAAAAGCCTTTTTCACAGTCCTCTGAAATTTTAGTTATGAGAATAATCACGCTACAGTTTCAATAGCTGAAAAAAGAATGCTTAAATTTCTTTTGTTGGCATCTGCCTTGTTAGTGCCTCTTCTCTGTATCTTTTAGAAGTAGTTTTGTTAGAATATTGCAGCATTTACCTTTGCACTGCTGGCTGATACTGGCACTATGCATAACACAGCTAGTAAATACTCATGGTACCTAAAAGAAAAAAAAAGAAGTTTTGTTCTAGTTTTACCAAATTTTCTTATTGAATGACAGATTTCTTTTCTCTGTCTTTCAGAAGAAAAAATTAGTCCAATGCTGGTGAAGAAAAATTTTTACCCACAGTGATTGCTTTGAGATTTGCGGGATCTTGCTAGTTTTCAAATGATGCAAATTGTAATTATTTCTGGAAATTTAAAGAGTTATGTTGAAAGTGCTTTCAGGTTTGTGCATGACAATTTTATGGCACATAGGTTAAAATCTGTAATAAAAATGAAATTTTCCCCATAAATATGCATGTCAGTCACAGTGCTACTCAGTTCTCGAGCGCTGGCCATGAGGGCTAAACATAGAGCTCCTCAGACTGTGTTTGATCTTGAGGATGAACTGGTGCAATTTGAACACTGGCTTGAATTAAGCAGTTGTCAGCAACTCTGTGCACTGTGGTTGCACCTGAGAGATGGAAGCAGATGACAGCAGCTGTCCCATGATTCTGGAAAAAAGTGTCTACACTGTACCCAGTAACACCATCCTGATGACTGGTCCTAGGTCCGTTTTTGTAATCAAAGACACCAGCTTTGAGTCACCTGTTGGGAAAGCTGTCCTAATCCATAGACTTGCAATACAAAATGAACTTTCATTAGGAGCATGAAAACACATTTTACTCCTTGGTTAAGTGTATTAATCCTGCAGGAAAAGTAAATCTAAGCTTTAACCTCCAAAGCCAGAAAAAGATGTTTCTTCTTTTTCTTCTCTGTTGCCAAGAAAGGTGATCTGCTTAATTCTGAAGAGCAGAATAAGACAAATGTCAGTCATTAAAAATAACAATAATTAAAGAAAAGAAACCAAACCACAAAACTGGTGTTTATTCCTCTAAAATTTTCTTAAATGTTCTCCTGTTTTTTTTTTTCTCCTCCATATACAAATGGAGACATGGGTATATATAGTACAAAGTACAAATACATATTTTCATATATGAAAGAATTCAAAACATCTGACCCAACTTTAGTTTTTCAACTCTCATTTTGATAGTTTTGTGCTTCAGCTACATTTTGCTTCTAGAGTGGAAGTGGCAGGCATGGAAGAGAAAAGGAAAGCTTATCTCAAAAAAACCTTCTGTGGTATTAGTGTATTTGTCTTCTAACACAGCAACATGCAAAATAAGTGTTTATAATAGTCTAGTGAAAGTGCTACTTAACTCTACAGGTCAGAGCATATAGCAACTTTCTAAGGGCAAATTCTTTAAGAGTGTGGACAGTCAAGTGATGCCAGGTCCAGTTTTGAAGCATGAAAAAGCAAAAGGGTTTCCTGGATTGAAACTTCATTTGTGTAAAATGTTAGTGGGTCAGTAAACTTATCTTCTAAACAAACCAGGAGGTTTTCCTACATCCTTTCAGGCAGTTTGGAAAGATATTAATATTCAGAGAAGTGATTTAAGCCAAAACATCTGGAATAGCTAATGTAATTGGTAGTGTTAAAGGCAGTGACCTTTATCTGACTGTTTATTACCCTAGTCTGACACAGTTCCCTCTTTGGCAGAAGCTGTGTTTGAAAGGGCCTATAATTTAATGTGCCTAAAGCTGGTGATGAGCTGCAGAAAACATAAAGATTCAGATCTTTTCAGCTGGCTGCCTACTATGTTTCTGGTGTGATTCTTAGAACATGTGCTGTTCACTCTTTTGAATGTCTGCCACAGGCAGATCACATGTTTAGAACCCCATAAATGTGGAATACACAATTGCATCTCCCCAAAGAGGGACAAAACCCCTAGAATTTTAAAATTTTTGAAAAAGGTACAACATAGGAAAGAGATAATGCTTGCTGGGATGGCTGAGAGATAATAGGCTGGGATGGCATAACCCAAGTGAAGCTATGAATAAAAATATGGAAAGTTTTGGGTTTTTTTGTTCCAATCATTTGTATTGTTCCCCATTAGACATTTGTATTTGGTGACTGCTCAGGATTTAGAAAGATGGCCATCTATTGACATAGGTATTTCTTAGGCTGTACTTTTCATCACTAGAGCTATTAATGAAATGTTGGATGCTGATCACTCCAAACAATACTTGCAGCTTGAAAATTTACTCGATAGCTCAAAACAAGTAAAAAAAACCCTCACAAAACTGGTATTGGTCCCAAATGTCTGGGGGTTTTTTTTGTGATTTAACCCTAAGTTTTTAACTTGAGGAAAACATGTAGGCTTCAGAGAGGCTGTGATACTGTACATGTGGTTCTATGAGAACAAAAATTAAATCCTAGCTCAAGTGGTTCAAAACCCCACTTTAATGCAGTCTCAGGGAAAAGTGTCTTTACCCCTGAGGCTGTGTCTTCAACCACAAGGGTTCATGTCCTTCCTTGGTCATTGCTAGAACATTCTGGGTCTCTCCAGTTTATTTATATTTTTTGGTAAACAAAAATGAAATTCAGCTGCAAAATGCTCCCGCTGACATGAAATGTCACTACTTGGAAACTTCTCTGTCTACCTCTACTGTTATGACTGCAGAGTCACTCATGTAATTTTTGAGAACATGAAAAGTCTTCTCACCGTTTCACATCTGGAAGCTGGCAAATGTATTGTGGTTCTAACAGGTGGATACCTGTTAGAAATACCCTTTTTACTCATGGCTACAGTGTGAATTACAAAATTAAGAGAGTCACAGAAGTGTCCAGCTGGCTGTCCAGCAGATTTGTCTATAGAAGGAATGAATGGGGATGCTTTGTGCACCTGCACAAAGTTGAAACATTTTCTTATTTTTCAAGGTGCAAATCATAGCAATTCCATTAGTTTGGTGTTTCTTCAATCTCATTCCATTTTATTTAGCAAGAACTACAAAAGCTTTTATTCCCTAACTTTTATGTCTGAAGGATATGTAGCTTTTCTGCATCTTAATCTTTTATACCATTTTTGGTTAGACACATTTCCTGAACTACTATAAGTGAAATCTGCTTTTGGCTTAAATAACAAGCACAGTCACTAAAGAAATAAGGATAAAACATAGTCTTAAAGCACAGAGTCAAACCTGTTAATTGTGTGGCTTCAAGGCATATTGACAATATTACTGCTCTTATTTCCAAGTCAACACAGTCCCAAGAGGAGTCTATCATGGAGAGAATAGATTAACAAAGAGTAAAAGCAGCATCAAGGGCAGCCTTTTTTTTTTTTTTACCTCATGGAAGCTTCTTCAAACCGTAATGAGGCAGCCTCCCAGATCTTGTGAGAGAAGAAATTAATGAGTACCCCAGCTTCCTACTATGCAGCCACAACACCTGAATGGGCTGATGGGTCAGGGATAAAACCCTCCTCTCAGCTGCAAGGGGGAGGAGTTTAGATTCTTTTTACAGCTTCCTGCCTCTCCACAAAGAATGGAAGTTAAACAGAGGACTTCCTGGAATAAGGCTGTCCACAAGGACAGCCAAAAGGAAAATTCAGTATGGCTGTCTCATCACATGCCTTTCAAGTGAAAGATAGAGAGCTGTCAGTGAGTGCCAGACTAAAAAGCAGAAAGGGGAATGGCCTGATTTCCCAAGCAGGCTGTGACAGGGAAGGAGGCGGATGACATTTTCGTTTAAATGGTTGTTTTCATTGCAAATACCTATTGCCATGGCTGCTTCATACACATATAAGTTTTATTTGACTGCAGAACCGACTGGAAACTGCTGTTTTCAATTGCAGAAAACTAATAAGAAAAAAGTTATAAAAAAAATATTTCACGTTTGTTGTTACTGTGTTAAATCTTATGGCAAAAATTAATATGTTACAAATAAATCTCATGGATGAGAGTCTCGTGCAGTTTGTGAGCCAAGAGAATAAAGCTGGATTGTCATGGAGCCAATGACTCTGCTGATGGCCCAGAAACTCCTCTTTGGGTGGTATCAGAGTCTCACTACAGCATAGTAGTAGAAAGAGGGTTAGCACTTCATCTTTCCCATGGATATGCTGGCACATCTCTCTAGAGGCCTAGAAGCAGGGGAAAAAATATAAAATTATACACAGGTTTTGAGACTGCCCAGCCGTCTAAAATAAATTGGCCTGTGTTATTGTTGCATAGAATGCACTCCATTCAGCAGGGGTGGAAATGCATCCTGATTGCTTGTGAAAAATGAAACTGCAGCGCCTGACCTTCTCCTAAAGAAAGCAAGCTCAGAAATTCATGCCCAGATCTGTGTTCTGGCTAATTGTTTTGCATCTGTGTATCAGGATGCAGTGTGTTGAGGCACCCACAAAGCAACAGTTTGACTCCAGGAGTGCTAGAGAAGAAGTTAAGCACTGGGAAAAGTTTTAAGAAAGCGAAAGATTTCTGTGTATAAAACTGAGATTGACTGATTGGGTTTTGGAGTGTACTTATCTACCTTGTAGACTGAGGCCCTTCTTTGAGACTTTGCTTCTTCTGAAAAGATGCAGGTAATGTAGCAGCAGAGAGAACATGTAAATGGCTCCTTAATGAGACAGCCTTTTAATAAAATAAATACCCTGGCAGTCCAGCTAACTTCTTTCTACATCAGTCCCTGCTAATTACTGGGAGAAAACAGGTTGTGTCAGGGAAGGAAGAGTAGAAAAGAGTGTCTTCACATAGTAAAGGACACAGGCTGGGAAACAGAAGATGAGGGTTGTGGAAAAAGATGTTTAGTACTAGCATTGGCAAGAGGCTCTGAAGTTAGGGCATGATTCTGTTCACTGGAGAATTAACCACAGAAAAAAATGCTTCTGGTGCAATCATTTAAATGCTAGAAATGCTAGAAGATCCCCTGGTCTTATTCAGTTGACAAATAAACTATATTTGTTATGAGCATTGCCACAGAGCTTTACACTTTGAAAAAGGATTCTTTTAATGAGGTGGTTAGGGCAGCCGACTTAAACAGAGCCTAAAATATATGACTGTGATTCTATTCAGCAAGAGCTCTTCTGTTTGTTTGTGGGTATCAGCCGTGCTATGTTTCTGTTACATATCTATCATTAGACAGCAATATAGATGTTTGTTTTGCACTTTTTGGTATATCAATTTTATTCCACCAGATTAATACAGAGAAAGTCTAAATTCACCCTGGTAGATATCATGTGAGGCTTGCACTCAAAAAGGATAGATAAGAAATGCTTTGGAGCAGGGCAGATATTTCTGTCTAGCTTTATATTTTGCTATGACCGTGGAATCAGCCAGAGCACCTGGCACTTCTTCACTGCAGTCTTCTGCATGAAAGCTTATTTCCACAATATTTGCCATACATCCAGCAAGCCAGCCCTGACATATTTTGTTACAAATGCAGCCTCTGCAACTCTTTTAAACATGGTTCTTTTCCGTAGGAAGGATAAGTATGGAATATACCTGCATTCTTTAGTGCTCTTAATGGATCTGACTCTGCTCCACACAACTTTGCTTTGGGGACCTCACAGAAAGACTGAGCAAATTACACCTTTGATAAATGTCTTACATGAATCTGAAAAAATAATTAAAAAACCAAGGTATTGTTTTGGTCTCTGTTCAGCAATAACAAGTGCATTGCAAGAATGAAAGCTTTACAGAACTCTGAGTGAGAAGATATACTCTAAACACAGGTATCTTGAGATGGTATACTTGAAACTGAGCATACAGTTCTTTAGGTTTAAAGGTTTACTCTAGAGTCTCCTTTCTCTGAGCAGCAGAGGAAGGTCAAAGAAGCAGCTGCCTATTACAACCTGCCTGACCAGCAATCTTGTAAGGTGATCTGACAGCAGAACTGTCACGTTTAGCACTCCCGTCTCTCCTTACTAGAGCTCTTGTAACTCTTCTGAGCCATTCAGTGGGTCACACTGGACAAGAAAATCAAATCACAAAGTGAAGCCTCTTGGGGTGAAAAGAGGAGATGGAAATCATTGAAAACAGCATGAATTAATTATTTTTATTGCCCTGTGCAAAAGCAGAAGTGTTTTAGAGCAGTTTCTTGAGATTGTTATTCACTGCCTTGTACTTCTGGAACCTTTAACAAGTCCTTACGCTGGATAAATCGTCAGTGGTCTGTGCACTACCATGTGTATGAAAGAATGCAATAAACATTGCTGCTGCTATCTCTCATATACACACTCACACACATGTATATATACATAGATATACATGCATATATTTGTAATGCAAGAATAAATAAAGATAGCAATAAAGCCTGATGCATTTGTATCACACTATGCTAGCAAGATGAATTGGTCACTCAAATGGTGTCTCACTTTTGAAATGCAGCCACTTCCATAAAGGAACACCGCAACCATTGTCACATTGCAGAAAAATTTGAGACAGGAAAGGCAAAAATACTAGCTATGACTGCCTCAGTCAGTGCATAAATTTATACCATTGTAATAAATTTACCCACTAGATTTTCTTGCTTAGAAAATTCAGAAGCGTATCTGATTTAAAAAAGTAAAATCAGCGCATGATTATCCCTCTTTTCCCAATCAATACAATCACCTCAGCAGCATAGCTTATTCAAAAGCACTCATCATATCTGCTTTGTGTGTAGAAAGACTCTTATCACCTCTTTGTGATTTTATAGTAGTGAGTATTTTTCTAATGCCGCTTCCACTGAGCTGTGGATCAGGGTCACACATGTGGCCAGAGAAAAACAAGCATAATCTACTCTGTGCATGTGAAACTGGAAACTTTGAAAGCTATGGTGCTCAAGGCTTACAGCAATACATTGGGCCTTCCTAGTAAATCACAGGCCTGTGTTTGCAAGCTGTGTCTAACACATCCTTGCCTATCAACCTTCTCTTACACTGAGATAACTCCTGCTTTTTCAAAACATCCCATTTACATCCATCAGAATCTAAAGACTGTATTTCTCTCTCTTTTTCTGCTGTCACGGGACTGCTCCTTCTTCTTTATCTTTCTTTCAGGGGCTCTGTGTTCATCTTTGTGTGACAGACATATCTAAGTAAAAAGTATCCACTAGCAAAGCAGGATACACATAAGCTGTTAGTTAAACATACATCCAGTCCTACTGCCAAAACTAGATTTGCCATCCACCTACACTGTTACATTTCAAGCCATGGTAAATTACTTTTTTCTCAACTTTTAGTCATTTTTGCATAGTCCAGACATAACTGGTGCTTTAGTAAGAGCATCAGCTTTATGTTGCAGGCAGACAGCTGCCTGCAGCTTGAGCCTATTCATGCCTAATATGAATCAAAAGAATTCTTTTCACCTGACAGTTTAACTATGATTCTGTAAGCATTCCCACTCTTTCCTGTCTTTTGTCTTGGCTGAGAGCAATTCACTGAAGAGAAGACTCAGTGCCTTCCAGCATATCTGCAGTGATTGCTGAGGGTCTAATCAAGGGAGTTTGTAACCAGCTCAATAAAAGTCGTGAGCAACCTGATCTGATCTCACAGCTGATCCAACTTTGACCAAGAGGTTGGTTACAGACCTCCTGAGTCCCTCTTTATCTCAGGTGATAATGGCATGGTCCTGTGATCCTGCCTTATGGTTCCTACGTGACTGCACTAGCCAGTGTGGCTTTATCACTGCAATACTCTTAGTCCAGGATAGAGTAATTTAAAGAAAAATAAGACTACAAGATATACTTCTGATGTAGATTAAATGCAATCTAAACAGTGTAGGATATTCAGAGGGACTGTGGTGGCCACGTCATCTAAAGGTGGCCTAATCATGCTTTGCTAATTCCAACTTAAGAGCCAGGACTGCTCATAAATGTACTGTGTGTTAATCAGCAAGGCAAATATTTTTCTCTCTTGCTTTTCCAGTTACATACATTTTATGGTAGAATTCTGTTGAAAATTTATTTTTAATGTAATGAAATAGCTCAAAAATATTCTTTCTGGTGACTTCCGAGTACTTCTGAGAAGCTTACTGCTGCTGAAGTTATTTGAAAATAATGCTTTACCATATTTCCATTGTTGAATTTGCCTGTGGCTCTCTTCAAGGTGAAATGAAAATAACAGCCACCTTAACTTTAGAAAGTGGCTTAGCCAATCTGAAATCTAAATCCGAGCAAGATCAGATTGAGTATCCTTCCAGTCATGCCATTGATTGTTTTCTCTGGCAAAAACAATTCAACACCACAGGTATTGACTAAATAATTAGGGAGGGCAAAGAGATACAAAAAGTGATTAAAAAAAAAAAAGTTCTTAAAAATAATTCCATAAAGTATCTTTTTATACACACAATACTGACTGGGAGTTTATCACTAGTTTTAAAAATTCCTCTTTCAAAAGTTCATGTTAATGAACATAGGGTTAAAATCAATTCTCAGTAGAGCAGCTCTGCAGTTCTTCCCATGCAGTCTGTGATCTGGACAAACCATCATTTTCAAATATGTCATTTCTATCAGAGTGGCAGCCAAATACATTAGCAATCTCATGGAATTTCACCAAGAATAAGAATGACTATTTGTTTTTTATTATGAATTTAATATTGTTGAAATGCTTAGTTGACAAGTACATTTCCAACTCCACATGCAGTGAAATTCGTTCTCATCAGCCCCTGCTTTGTGAGATCTATGCAGTGTAATATCATCTATTAGAATCTATGTGCTGTATCATTGAACATTATAGATAAACTTAAAGATTTTCACCTAATATTTTTGGGGTCATAAAGAAGGAATAGAAATACAGAAAATGCTACAATCTCTTTAGCTCCTTTATGTACTTCATTTACAAAAAAATCGTAAAATGGATAGTAAAATATTTATTAGTACTTTGCAGTTCTCAAATGGAAAATTTGAATTGTATAGTGTCTCACTTTTGCAGAAAGACAGCTTGAGTCCCGAACAGGCATCCACTGAAAGAAATGGACTTTTTAACCAGTGTGCTTTGAGGACTAACATAAAATACTTGTCCATGCATCACTGGAATTGGGACTGGAATTTGCTATTTACAATAACTCTAGACAAGTCAAACAAATATGGGGGCTTTTTTGTCCTCTCAGGTAAGAGACTAAGTGAACTCTTGAGAATTGCAAATTATATGATTTAAGAAAAAGTAAACAACAAAAAGTTTCAACTAGGCCGTTTGTTTTTCTGTTGTAGGAGGCAGCTCACATATTGAGTTGCACACTGATTGCAGCTCAGATGAGGAATGATAACCTTTTAATTCTGTGTAAGTGTGCAACACAAAGTACATGTTTTACTAGTGAAGGTTTTCATTCAGTAAAGCTCTTGAACCTAGTTAGAGTGACATATTTAAGTGAAGTGTGTCCTTCAAGTTGCAAATCAGAAACATTTTCCAAACAGTTCCACAAAAGGAAAGAATCTAATGGATTTTGGATCATGCTATAATGTAGCATGCTGGAAACATAACATTACAGTAATCAGTATGAAAAACACTATTTCATAGACCTTAGAGTTTCCATCTTTCAGATCAGCCTTTTTCTAATTTCACCTCTACCTTACATGGACCAATCTGTCCAGTTTAAGCTGTTTTCACTTCAACGGCTGAGAGTTGATTGTAACATCCACCATAGCAATGCAGGAATAATCCTCTTTCCAGTGTAAATCATAATCTGAACATAGTTAACTTGCACAATCTGTGTGGATTCTATGGATTTTTTCATCCATTTGAGGACACTTGAAGATTACTTAATACATACACATCCCATTGTTTTACCATTATAAAAATTGTTTTCTTTATCTCTAGGCAGAAAATCTTTTCCATTGGTTTTTCAGAGGACTTAAAAATTCTGTATGTGTCATACTATCATCTTTCACATATATTTTTTTTTCCCTATGATCTTTTCGCCACTAGGTAATATATTCTTTAGAAGATATAAATATATACATTCTGACATTTCATGACTCTGATAACAGTCCAGCATTCTTATTCTGGAATCCAACTGCTTATTCATGGAAGCGTAGAAAAGCACAAATAGAAATGAAGCTGAGATTTCTGAAATCTGTGAAATGCAAATATACAACTTGGAATTGCCTGAAGAATAAAAATAGAGAAAAATAAGACATTATATGGCAAACAAGTTTGTCTTTATTCACTGAGGAAGAAAAGTCTTCATTAGCTGCACCTCCATACCATTGTGTATTGGTCTCATTTTTGTACTGATCATTGAATAACCATCACCAGTCCTGTTAGCTTGAGCACTTAGTCATAGCAAATTAATGCCTTCTTTTAAGTGAAGCAATGTCTCTTTCTATCAATAGAGGATTTTTTTCACCGAGGAGTATCCCTGTGAATGCTGCAAATTTTAGGCATTTTCATTTCCAGTGTTTCACTTATGAATCCCTAGGAATCCAGCTGTGAGTCCCAAGCTGCTGGGGAGTGAGGTGTCAACTCTGTCCTTGGGAGTGAGGTGGAGACCGTGATACTGTCTGGTCACAGAAGGATGATCTGATTCTTTCTGACTGGGAAGTCACCTTGACTTGCTAAAAAATTGTTAGAATGGATAGAGAGTCCTAAATTCTGTTCCCTTTGTGGGAATTACGCACCTCAGTGAGGTGGGGATGTGTGGCTCAAAAGAAACCCTGAATCTGCACAGTTTAACACTTTCTTAAAAAAACTGCATAGAAAGGACCTAAACACCTGAAGGCAAACCAGCCTAAAGGAGAAACATTTTCTGTCCCTCATGTTCAGATTTTAATACTGTGCAAAGAAGAAAATAAAGCTTTATTGAGGATAAGGGAAGACTGTGAGAAGGATGGTTACTTCCGAGAGTGGGATTTAGTTCTAGTTCTGGCTCACCACACCAAGCACAAGACTTTCTATTCTGATTTAAGAGCCAGGACCCAGGGCTGGTCTCTTCTTGCCTACTGCCAGTCAGGAAACTGTCAGTGCTGAAGTGTCATCCATAGTCATAATCTTAGTGTAGCTCCTTTTACTAAACTTGAAGCTTTCAACTCCCTGAACAAGGTCAGGTTTTAGTGACCTCTCTGGAATATATATATTTTTTTATATGGCACTGTGGTAGTTTGGGCTAGGCCTTCCTTGGTGACCAGTTTGTAACCAAGGAAGGGTCCAGATTTACCCATTATTCCCTACGACTTTTACATAAGCCAGACTATAAGAAGAAAGGAGAAGAGTTCTTTGCTCTTTCTTTCTGGTGGCTTGGAGGTGCAGGTTCCCTGCTGTTGAGTCTGCCGTGTTGGGGAGTGAGACCTGGTTAGGCCTTGCTGACCTTGGAAGACAGAGGTTGCCGGCGATCGTTCCAGAGCGACTCTCGGTTGTCCCAAGGAGAGTAGTGAGATATTTCTTTGCTAACTATTTTAGTTGCTACATATTGGGCTACTAATCGGGATATATATATATTCTGTTTCGGTTTTGTTCCTTTTCCCTTCCCCCTTCCCTTTCCCTTGTGAAATTGTATATATATTTCAATTGTATATAACTATATATACAATATATATAGTATATATATATACTATTGTATATATATACAAATTGTATATATATTTCAATTGTATATAAATATATTTATATATATATTGCTTTAGCTCTCTCTCTCGTTTCGGGTTTTCTTGGTTGTTTTTCTCCCTCTTCTCCCTGAGGTTTGGCAGGGGGGGACTTTTTGTGGTAAGGTTTGGAGACTTGGCAGGGAGCCAGCTTCAAACCGTATCAGGCACTTAAACCTCCTCTGACTTTCTCATGCTGCCAGTTTGTTTTGGGCTTTGTTGATAGACACTTCAAGGTCAACTATAATTTTTGCATATAATATATAATTATTATTTTTTTTCCATAATGAAAATTACCATTTATTTGAGAAATCACAGAATCAAAGAAAATAAATTAGGTTGGAAAAGACCTATGAGGTCATCGAGTCCAACCTATGACTGAACACCACCATGTCAACTGGACCATGGCACCAAGTGCCACATCCAATCTTTTCTAAAACACCTCCAGGGTAGTGACTCCACCACCTCCCTGGGAAGCGCATTCCAATATCTAATCACCCTTTCTTCACCCTTTCTGTGAAGAAATTCTTTCTAATGTCCAACCTAAACCTCCCCTGGTACAACTCAAAACCATGTCCTCTTATCCTGTCACTGGTTGCCTGGGAGAAGAGACCAATCCCCACCTGGCTACAACCTCCTTTCAGGTAGTTGTAGAGAGTGATAAGGTCATCCTTGAGCCTTCTTTTCTCCAGGCTAAACAACCCCAGCTCCCTCAGTCACTCCTCACGGGCTTGTGCTCCAGACTCTTCACCAGCTCTGTTGCCCTTCTCTGGATATGCTCCAGCACCTCAGTGTCTTTCCAGAATTGAGGGGCTCAGAACTGGACACAGGATTTGAGATGTGGCCTCATCACTGCTGAGTGAAGCATTATTTCCCTAGTCTTATTGGCCACACTATTCCTGATATAGGCCAGGATGCCACTGGCCTTCTTGGACACACTGGCTCATGTTCAGCCAGCTGTCAAACAGCACCCTCAGTCCTTTTCCGCTGGGACACTTTCCAACCACTCTTTCCCAAGCCTGTAGGGGATTGTTGTGGCCAAAGTGTAGGACCCAACACTTTCTCTTGTTGAACCTCATACCGTTGGTCCCAGCCCATCTATCCAGCCTGTTCGGATCCCTCTTCAGAGCCTTCCTACCCTCCAGCAGAGCGACACTCCAACCCACCTTGCTGTCCGCAAATTTGCTAACGGTAGAATCAATCCCCTCATCCAGATCATCAATAAAGATATTAAACAGGACTGCTTAGGTGCAGCTGAACAAAGATTGACTTTTAAGTTTTACTATTACTCTTGCGGTTCTGAAAGCATGCACGTGAGCTCATACAAACTGCTATTCTGTAATTACAGATAATAAAACCATGTTGTGGCTGGAAACTCTGGAGTAGCACAGTAGAGTTAGCAAACATCTCACAAGAGTTTATTGCTCTTTTATGAATTAGAAGGGTGTGAAGCAAAATGGAATGAAGAAATTCCATAGCTACTTTGCCTAATTGATCAAAACTGTTGAAATTCCTTGAGTTCATGACATTGTGCTAAATAAATATATACAGATACCTCAAACCTGAAACCTTAACTATGTCTTTTCCACTAAATCTCCTTCCACACACTGACTGCTCTAGATATGAATTCAAGAATTCAAGGGAAGCCTGAAATAAGACTACGCATTGCTTGCAATTTTACTCATGGCAACAGCAGGTTTTCACTTTTTGTGTTTACTACATATTTGAATTTCACTGACTTAAGAAGAAGGTTTTCCATTTATTCTATTGGAGCTACAGTTTTTACCCACATTTTGCTACTCATGTTGAATTTGCCAGATCTAAGTAATGGACTTGGGTAGCTGATTCACTTCAGACCTGTTTGAACTAAGCTGTCTGAGTTTGTGTTGAAACAGGTGAAAAGTGCTCTTAATATCTGTTCTGCTATTTCAACTCTGCATGGTCTGTTTTGGTTTGAGGGGTGTCAGTGGACAGGAGGACAGAAGTTGAAGGATAACACCTGTGTTGCTGCACTTACCTCGCCTGACCTTCTCCCAAGAAGGTTGCAGGAGCAACTGGCAAATGAAAAAAGCCAAAGCTGAGATTATCCTGCTACAGTTGCCTGTTGGTGCTTTGTGTGGGCCTTTCAGTTTCACCATGTGTTCAGCAAAGTCTAATGCAGCAGAAAGTCTGGCAAAATGGGCAAGAAATATATATAGATCTATTTTCTGTTGATGCAAATGAGATATTAAGTTCAGGCAACTGCAAAAGTATATCATTTTGAAAACAGGATCAGTGAGGTTTTGTGTTACACTCCCTATGAAAACAGGAAATTTACTTTAAAATTACTTTCCTGTTATCAACCTGTGGAGATATCCAGAGCTTATGAAATAGTATAGCAGGGAGACAATTGCTTGAATTGAAAAAAAAAAAGCCAAATGGCTTATTTATCATTTATCAACTTCTCTCAGCTGTCAATCTAATTTTCCTGCCTCCACTGATCATATTTTTGCTGTCTTTTCCTTAACAGATTTTGTTTTGATTGCTTCTGTTCAGATTCTGTCTGTCATCTCAGTGTCTAAGCCTACCATATGTTAGCTTGACCCACTCCCAAAAAAACTTCAGTCTAAGTTCACTTGAGAACTTACTCTTGCTATTATTTGAAGATTTATTAATTTTTCAATGGCATCTGGTTCTTTACCACCTGCCCTGAAATCTGCTTTTGTTTTTTTACTGCTGGCAAAAAAATAACAATAATTTCTGCCTTCAAATATATTCAGAAATAACAACACTTTCAGCCTTTCATACTACCATAAGATGGATAATAGCAAAACAGCATCTTTGTGGTGCTAAAATGCATTCTATCTGAGATACACAATGGGCTAATAGTATTATTGCCATTTTGTTGCTTCAGAAGTTGCGGCACAAATGAAGAGTATGATTCAACTGATGTTACTAAAAGGATGGTGGCAAAATGAAGACTGCTCCCAAGCTTATTATTGGTGTTGGTAAACAATTAAACTTTCTCCCTTATCTTTGGGACTTCAGAAGTCGCTCAGAGAGAAAGCAGAGCCAGTCTTCAAACTCTGCCCTCTGACACTTTTGCTGCTGGTAGTAAAACTTACTAATTCCTTTGCCTCTCCTGTAAAAACCTGGGAGGAGATGCTGAAAAAGGTTTGTAGACCCCATTGCTGGCTATTTTACTTATCTCTCCCTAGCACTGGCCCATCATTGGAGTGCTGAACTGAGCTACTGCCTCCTGACTTTCCAGCTCCTGGCATAATGACAGGTCTGTTCATTCTCACTGAAGGGAAGAGTCATCCAGATATGAGTTTGTAAACAGCGGGGTGCAACTTCCTTTCTGCTACTTTGACAATGTCTTAAGCTTTGCATTTTTAACCATTCAGTGTTGTCACAATAAAACCTTCAAAGCTTGCATTTGAGCCTTGCTTTGTGCATGAAAATGAAACCTCTACAGCTTGTGTCCAAATCTGCTTTCTTTGTAATGAATTGTCCATCTTCCCTCTTTCATTCCCTCATGAAACCCTGCTAAATATTGTGTTGCATTGAGCTTAGTCTTTCAAAGCAGAGTGATATATGAGAGTCATAAATGCTGGAAGATTTAAGGGTACTCACTGCAGATGTCCCTGGGGAGGTAGAAGGGAATGCTCTGCTAAAAACAGGTAGTTATTATTTGAATAATGCAGAGATGTAATTTGAAGGTTCATTCTCAATGTAGTGTAGACCTGGAGATAAGTCAGACCATATATCTCTTCCTTGATCAGGGTTCAATAATCGTTCCTATATTTTTACTTGACTTTATAATTCCTACCTTTTCCCTTCAACTAGTGATATGATAAGCAGTGCATTTGCTAAATAGTTGTATTACTTGTGTTATCTCTCCACTCATTCAGAACTATAACAGGATGTTTTATCTACTGAAAAAAACCCTGTCTCTCATTACTCTGCAAAGCACTCCACTGCCTTCACAGTAACTGTAGCTGCAATTATCATTGTTGGCATCCAGAGATAGTAATTTTTCTATTTACACTTCATGCCTGGCCCTTATGAAGTTTAATAAATGAAGTCAGCAGTTACATTATCATTTGATAGACTCATCACCTGATAGTAGCTGCTGAAATATGCAATAAGTAAAGGTCCTACAGGGAAAAAAAGGGGTTAGATAAAAAAAAGGCATTATATGTTTTTTCAAAAAGAATCACATTTTTTCTTTTAACCTTTGTGAGGAAATTTAATTACATTTTTCCTGTTTTGATTAATATTTACTTTCTTTTGTGTTTTATGAGAAGTCACCTTCAGGAACTCATAATTCTAAGCAAAATTTAACTCAGGATGCAGGGCACAAAGGAAAAACCATAATAGGAAGAGTGACCTGGCATTTTGCTGAGCTCTTCACTGGCAGTAGCTGGGTAAGGTTTGTGGTCCACAGAGACAGATTAATTCAAAATATGCATCAAACAGACTACACAAGTAGGACTGTGATGAAGCTCCTTTGGTGGACCTTAAAACTGGCCTCTCTACAGAGCTGGAAACAGCCCAACCAACTTGAGACAGAAAAGATTCAAACTTAACAGTAAATAGAACCAATCTTCTGGAGGCAACTAAGTCTTTGTAGTGGAGTAGTCTTTCTATTGAGAAATCAACAGCAAAAATTTAATTTCAGCTCAAGGCTGAATATAGTCTGAATTTTACAAATCATATCAAGTATTTTCCTTAGTGGTTTTTCTGTTTGAGCCAGACAGTGAACACTATCATGACTAGCAATGTTTGCCTGGTAATAAGTGCTGAGCATAAACTCAAATAGACTATTTACCATGAAGCAAAGATTAATACCCACCTACACACATGTATGTTTATCCTGATACTCCTTTCCTTGTATCTTTCAAGTAAACAAATGACAAAGTCATTGAAAGAGTTTAGTTCATTGGTTGTGTTATAGGTTCTCTGTAATGGGAATTCAGAGAATATTGGTTCTAGTCCCTGCAGAATCTTAATGTGAACTGCACATATTCTAGATGAAAACCAGTGAAAAAAATGTTGATCTCTTTTACTATGAGTAACTGTAATGGCCACTGTAAGTAGCAAATGCACACACATTTAGAAGAAGTACAGTGCATAGGCAACACTGTTATTAAAGCCACTAATAATGAGGAAGCATGGAAAATGGTTGTGCAGTTTAATTCTGAATAGTCTTCTTCTTGGAGCTGCTCTCACTTTACTCTCTGAAACAGATATTCTATCTCCTGGAGATTCCTGGATTACTTGGCAGGATCTTTGGGAAATTTTTATTTGGGGAGAAACATGGGTAGATGTCTGTTTTTCCTCCAAACCCCCTCAAGCACCAGGAAAAGAGTTTAGTTGTATGTGGATTTGGATTTAATGTGATTTCTGCTCCTTTCCTTTTCAGAATTTATGTTTGTTTTTCTTCTACATGCTGTTAAGCATATTAAATCCTTTTTCTGCGGGCTTCAAGGATATAATGGTGAGCACCAATCCGATATTTTACTCATTCTTTCTTCAGTCACTGGCAGCAGCAGCCTCTGCCAGAGAACAGGATGCTTGGTCCTGAACCCAGGACCTCTTTTGCTGGAGGTGCTTCTGTTGGAGAAGCTTTGCTTCTTCACTGCTCTGAGGATGAGCTGCAACTGTGGGCTTAAGCCAAAAATGATTGCTATAAACTGAATGTTCATTGGTTCGAAAGGACTCAAAGGCAAGGCCTTGATGAAAAAGTAAAACTAAGTCCCAGGAAAAGTAGTATTCCTTTTCTGAACAGCACACTCAGAGATGGCCCCAGGATCATCTTTTCAGCTGAGGCTGGTAATAAATAAAGCAGTGATTTTTTGGCACTCTGGTTTATTCCTATCCTTAGAAATATTTAGGCACCTATTCTTTACGTAGATGTCTAATTCTGTAACTTGTCAGTTGGACTTTTCTGAGTCCCTTCTTACCAAAACAATGCACTAGATGCCAGTGACTGCAAATATGGCCTATAAGTATAAATGTACATAAAATATTACTATTTGTAGATAAGACACATATAAACATATAAAAATATAAGAGTAAATATGAAAATGGTTCTGCCAATGTGGGATTATCACAGCTGTTTCCAAACTGTGAACTATCTTGGCTTTCATTTTTCTCCTTAATGAAATAGAAAAAAAAGGTAGAAGAGGTCAGAAAACAAATAAAAAAAGTGCAAATTCAGTGACCCCTTAAAAAAAATAAAAGCAGTCTTTGTAAGTTTAGATAACCAGAACTCAAAATACATTGAAATAACAGTAATAATAATGATAACAACTATGATAACATTAAGAATAAAATTATTGTTATTATTATTAAATCATCTAAGCAAAAATGTTCGTAGTCAAACTTGAGTGAAATGTACTATACTTCCAGTTTCCCTAACACAATTTGGATTTTAACTATGCTTTTTAACTCATGATCCCCACTTGGTGTTCCCCAGTGGTTCTTCTGTTGGTCTCAGATGAGCTGGGGCAGACACCAGCTCACAGGTGAAGGCAGAGAGTGTGTGGAATGGTGTATCTCACACATCAGGCAGCTGGATGTCAGCTCTGCTTCCAGTCCCACTGGCTGCCAGGCTGTGACACCGGTCATGCTGTGCTGTGGTAGAATTGTTAATGGTATGACAAAGAGAAAGACTGTATATGGATATATAACCCTCTAGAGTCAATATTAATGCCTTCCCATGCTACAGTATATGGAGAATTTATTACTTTCAAAATAATTCTTTTTTTTTTTCCCGATAGAAAAGCTGGACAGAGCAAAGTATGCTTGAAAAGTTCACAATTAAATAACATTTTTTTTACTAATATGAATTCATGCTACAGTATCTTGTGGTCACTAAATAACTACTAAATGTGTTTCTCTGTAGAATGAAGTAAGTTGTGTATTTTATTAAAGGGAAGTGGGCTGTTAGAAAGAAGCAGTATAATTCTGAACAGTGGTCATACTGAATATTGTCAAAATCACCAAAAGTCTACTAGTGTCTGTTGTTTTTCTTACATGTGTCTGTTCTTTTTTCTTCTGTGAGTTTTGCGTCAAGTCCATTATGAAACATTGTCTACTGACACCTCCCTGTTCCAGAGAGAAATGGATTTGCTGATGGAACAATGATTTTCCGCCTTTGAACTGAAACTTATACATTATGGATGATCTAATTGAAAATTTTAACATGAAATCCTAGTCAGTTTAATATCAATACTAAAGCTGCCACTAAACTCAATAGGGTTAAAATTTCTATCTGGATTCTTCAAGGAAGTTTAGATCAGATTAGAATGTTAAATCTAGCCCACTTTAAAAACAGACAGAAAAAAACCTGAGAACACACGTGCCAGGAAATTCAAAGTTAACATAATTTTGATGCTTAACTCACCTTGGGAATCTTTATTTTTAGAAACATCCAAGATAAGGAAAAGATGGTGCCTGTTGATCCTTAACAGGTTGTGTCATTTTTCATTGCAAAGCTACTTAGATCTTAAGATTTATATTATCTGTGAATATCAGTTCCAGGTTTGCAATTCTGAATACTATAGAGCAAGAAAAGCTGCTCAAATATCGCTTGTCTTTATTGTGCCAAAACATGCAAGAGATGTCAAAAGCAAGTCAAACAATACACCAAATTCTAATCAACAGAAGTCATCATAGTTATTTTTTTTATTGTGTTCTACATCATATTGTTTTCATAATACAAACATTTCACTTTATGCAGGAGCAGATGTATTTGTGACTATTTGCACTGAAATATCTAAACATTACAGTAAAGGAGCAATTTACAGTTGGCTGACTGTGCCTCATCTTTAGTAGACAATTAGTGAACAATGAAAAACTCATTATCTTCTTATTTTATTACAGCCAGGGAAGCAAACAATTAAATTTGGTGGTTTAAAAAAGATACAAACAAACAAAAAGCATCTTGACTTCCCAGAAAGAACAAAGTGCAAGTAATTCCATCAGCAGCACTTGAGTGAAATTCATCAAAGTGGTGTGCTCTGAAGGAGATGTCCCTTTAAATGTTTTCTCTTAGCTTTCGTTTTTAGAGAATGATAGAGAATAAAGTTATACATTCACCCTCATCAAGATACTTATTCATATTTTATAGGTGGTAATATATATATATAACACATATATGTGTAACATATAGAGGAATCTAAACATTTCTGAACTGCTTTAAAATGTATATCTTTTCTTTTTTCCTTTCAGACTTTGTTACTGTTTGACCTAGGCCATGAAGCATGGATCATGGTTTCTGTCTCATCATCTCTAACTGTTGCTATTATATATTGACCAAATAAATGACCAAGTGTTGCCTGAATCTCAAAAATCTCATATATACAGGGTTTTCATATTGCAGAATTGCATGGAGACTAGTTTTAGCATGGAAATTTAAGCAAATTTGAATAGTTTTGAAGTAAACAATTCATCATATTTACTGATTTTTCCACTCATGCTTATGGTACTAACAAGAAAAAAATATAAAAGTCAGCTCAATGAAATCTGGGCATACCATTTATTAGTACACAGAAGTCAGTTCTGTCTTTTCCTCTTATCTCTAGCTTTCCAGTAGTCATTGTGTCCATCTTTCCTCTGATAGAAATCAAACATCTAAAAATTTTCCCCACTAGTATCTAGACATTCGTATTTTGCTTGCAAAATACAGCAACTGAGATGATTCACAGATTCAGAGGTCAATCTGCACCAGTTCTTTATCAAATTCCAATACTCTGTTCTTCACACTTTCTCATATGTTTTGGTTACTGTAGCTTGAATTTAGAATCCACCTGCTAGACAAGGATTGATCCTTCTCATGCACTTCCATCAACACTGAATTTCACTAAGCTATTCGCTCTTATTATCCAATGCTCTGGAATGTCTTCACTTTTTTTACCTTTCCTTCTTCTGTCTCATCTGAAAAAAAAAATTGATTAATTAATGGTTTTCCTACAGTCCAGACTCTTCTGTAGTATATTGAACAATACATGTCCTGAAGTCCTGATTTGTTAAGGGTTATTTGATCTCTCTGGATCTACTTATATATTGAACAGAGGCATAAGGTATAAAGTTGCTGTAGTTTGCAGCATTGACATAGATCTTTCACTCTATGACTCAGGGTGGTAGAAAAAGGATGTTCAAAAGCAGAGTGAGTTGTCAGTTTGCTTCATGTTGATGTTCATAAAGAATCAAGAAGACTGTAGAGATTTAACTTTCTTTAATGAATTCAGGCTTGCTTCTCACTTTTACATCCTATATCATTCTTCAATTTTTATTTCACCATTTAATATTGACTGATCCTGCTCACTTGTTATCCTTCAGCTTTCATGAACATTCTCTTTTAAAATGTTAATTTTATTATTTGAAGATGCTTGTGGGTGGACATCTTGCTTGTATCTGCTTACAAAAAGATGATGCAGGATCTTTTAATTCCATTGTATCCTTTCCCCTCAATCATCCCTTATTCTCATAACATCAGTAGCAAAGACTGAATATTAAATTCTATGATGTCAGTTGTATTTAATATTCAGCCTAACTATAAAAATAATCATATCATACGCCCACTTAGAGGTTATAAAGCACTAAGAAGTTCTCAGGTGAAAAGAGATAGAGAAAGGTAAAAATACTAATACTGAATCCCACAGTAAAAGTCACATCACTCTTTAGTACATAAAATGAGCATGTCTAGGTGAAGACCTAAGCAAAAATTAATATCCAGGCAAGCATTTAATTTCATCTACTTTTTCCCATGATAATCAGAGGAGAGAACGTGCATTGGGAAGGTAAGTCCTTCTGTGTATTCTGCCATGGATAAATCTTTCTCTGTCAGTGCCTATTGATATTGAGGGAAGACAGAAAACTCTCTGCCACAATTATTGATAGAGAATGGCTGATTATTTTCAACTAGGTGCCCAACTTTCAGATAACAACAGATTAGGTGAGGTGAATCCTTACTTGGTGATGAAAGAGCAAGAATAAAATTAGGAGGATACACCATGACTCTTCCCCATAAAAAAGCACACGGTTGAAAAGAGTAGTTTTTGATAACAAAACACATATATCAGGTTTACATGGTACTGAGGAGAACAGATTAGATGAACTTATGAGATCCCTTCCTTATCTCCTGATTCCATGTTTGGGTTTGTTTGGTTTTTGTTTTGTTTTTTTTTTTTCTGAATGACAAAAAGGCAGCAGCAGTTGTTTTGAATACAGGTACAAACATCAGAGCAAAAGCTAATGAAAATGACTCTGATTAGAGCTGTTCGAAATCCCTGTCTCATGGGAAAGGTTGATATTTTGACATATGTTTTCTGCACAAAATGGGATGAGAAATATCTCTAATGAGAAATATGTCTAAATATCAGCAATTATCAGGGTAATATTTCTTCAGAAATGCTGCAATGAAGAAAAAATATTTCATTTTAAACTAGCTATATTTTCAGCATTTTAAAATGGCATTTGAAACATTTCCTCTTAGTTTCAGGTTTTCACATTAAACATACATATATTTTTGTGAATATATGGATCTCTGTGTGTATGTATATTTAAAGTTGACTTCTTTGGTTTAAGAAGAAAATAATGATTTAAAAAATTTTGCATTTTTCCAGGAAACTTCTTTGGTCACTACATTTGGTCAGTCATAGTAACGGGGCACCATCCCATGTCCTAAAGAGCATATGGAATGTCAAGTCAGTCCCCATGATAGAAAGAGAACTGCTTGAAACAGAATTCTACCAGGAAACAATTCACAGTTTGGTTGTGAAATCCTTTTTATAGTGACTACAAATCTTTCATTTACTGATCTAAAAGGGGACGGGGAATAATATAATCAATATCTCACACAAAAACTTTCTAGAAATCATCATGATAGCAAAACAGAAAACAAAACCAAAAAAAAGCAAAACAAAAAAAACCCAACCAACCAACCAACCAAAAAACCCCTAAACTAAACAAACAAATAAAAGCAAGTAGCTTATTCATATTGTGTCCCCCTAGCACTTTCATGGTTCTTTATATTAAAAAAAACAGCCCATTATTTCAAAATAGAGGTAAAGATATATGTAGATTTATCTGTGTGGTACAGTCTCAAATTTTTTTTAAATCTTAAATAGAATCCAATGTTTAAAAACCCCAGTGTAAATAGACAGCTTTATTAAGACAAAAATGATCTTTTAAAATTGTTTTAAGCAAGTCTTTCAAGTGTTACTTATTAGAGTAGGAAGTTTTATAGGTCTCTGTGGTAGCATTAGGTACAAGTTAAGGCTGAAAGACCTCAAATGTGTACATATGCAGTTTATGAAATTGTGGCACCTTTCTAAAATAATTTATTGGCTGTTCTTTGAGACACAAGATTCATGTTTTGTTTTCCCAGTGGTCAAGTAGCTTTTTGAAACTATCAAGAATATTGTTTCTAGATTTCTGCTTAAAGCTCCTATCTGAAGCTAAATTCTGGTGTGAATATATACAAATCTGACAAAGCAAAATTCTGAAAAAACATTTAAAATATTAATAGAAGTTAAGGACCCACTTTCATAGTAAGTATTTTCAGGGTCTGAAATCATCATGTCACTACATTTTTTACTGGCTCGGGGTTAAAGAACCCAGAAAATACTTTTTAAGCTTCCTGGCTTTATGTTAGCCTTGTTTATTTGGAGCCTGAGTATTTTAGTATATGCAGTTTCTCTGTCTCTGCTTAATACTTAGAACACCAATGTCCCCTTTGGTTCAGGCTACTGGCTGCAAATGCAAAAGGGTATCATTAAAAATACAGCAGGAAATCAATTTGGTGACTTTATATTGGTTCATAATGGACATTTTTGCCTCTAGCTGTGGATTACACCAGAATGTTTCTCAACAGAAGAACATCCTGTGAAACCCAAATTGTAACTGATCCAAAGCCCATAAATGGCAATAAAAAAAAGTTACTATTTTTATCGGGATTTCAATTCACACCTCCATGCCTCAACCCTCACAACTACATTAGCTTGGGATTTCTTTTATTTGAGTGTCAAAAGAAAAGTCCTATGTTTAAAAAATGGTAATTTGAAACAAATGGACAGCAAATTTTAGTATCATAAATGAATCCTACATAGTAATATATGCAGATTTTAAATTAATATAGTGGGTTGCCAATTTATTTATTGAAAAAAACCCAAAACATTTGATGACACAGGAATTTCCTGACCTTGAAGCAAAGTATCAACCTGCATTGTGACAATGTAAAGAAAGCACCACAAAGTAACATCATGTGTACTTTTTCAGATATTTTTATTTCAGAGAAAATATATGTATAAAGTAGGAGTGGATTCACTGGATACATGTTTCACACATCACACCATTTGAGCATCCAGCTCCTCCTGGAGACTTGAGAAGGCACAGATTGCAGAAATCTCTGTTGTCAGACAAAGCTAAAGAGTTGTACAGTGACTCTTAGTGTCTCAAAGATTCAAAGCAGTCATTCAAACAACAAAAAATCATGGCAGATACAATCACAGATTGGTCTGACTCATAGAAGTATATTTTTTCAGGGACCTCTACTCAAGAATATTCATATTCTTTACAATATTTAGGCACTAATCAAGAGAGCATTGCCAAAATAAATGGGCATTGCCTTACTTTATCATTCTGATTCTACAGAAAAGGTGAATAGTCAAATCCAAAAACCAAAATTCCTGTACTATTTCCCTGACATTGTTTTGCTATAGGGCGAAAAAGAGCACACTAGACCTCTAAAAAGAGTAAGTTTGTTGCGAGAGGTATACTTTCTTACAGAGAACAAGGCGACAACAAGAAAAAAATCCTTCAGTAACTACTGGGAGCTTAGGAGAAAACTTAGTTTTAAGAACTGTGAAAGTCCTTCTGATATGACTGTGCAGTAGAGTTGGTAGTCACAAGTCAGGACCCTGACTGTTTTTTCCTCTTCTACAGCAAATGGTCTGTGAGTGCTCTTCCAGCACTCTCATGGATCATACATGATGTGAAAACTGTTTTTCTTCTATCTATGCTACTCATCCAAAGTAACACAAAGTAACCTGCAGCCAAACCTAAACAAATCAAGGACCTGATTCTTCTCACTCATCAACAGTGGAGTCATCTGGGGCATAATCTGTACTTTCTTAAATTCAAAGGAAGTTTTGTTTCCAAGATGGATATACAGCATGCCAAGGAAAACCTCTTGAAGTGGAGAACAAAACTACAATTTTGTGCAAGAACATTAAGTCTTAGTTTGTTTTCCTCAAAGTTACCCCTTAATAAGATCAATACCAAACCAGGTTAATCATACATGTACATACATGCACACTGCTTGAAATCTAACTGTAGGGATCCAGGTTGAAACTTTTTTCTATAGACATTATCCATGTACTAGAACATATGTGTGATGTCTGGCATTGAGGGCTATCACAGGTTATTGCATTTTCACCACAGCACAAGAATAAGGATTTTACATTACAGGATATTGTTTACACAAACTCTCTAAGCTGTCACCCCTGCAGATCAAGGCCTATTCCACAACAGAGAACATGCTTCACGCAGTCCATGTTGATGAAATACTTCCTATTCTACTAGGTCAGCCATGTTAGGAATAGAAGGACTTCTTTGGCTGTGGAAGTGATTGCTCAGCCTGCACAGCTTGTCCAGCATCAGCCTCTGTACAGAAACCAGGGCTTAGTGTACAAGCTGTACTGGGGCTTTGCTCTGAGACCAGTGTCAAAAATCTCTGCATAGTATTGCTACAAGCAGATCTGGTGTGAGAACAAAGAAAGAAAGATTGTAGAAAAATGTAAATAAAGTATCTTAGTTAACACCACAGATTAAAAAAAGACTAGCTGCAAAAATTAATTTCTTTCTTTTTCTGAGTGTATAAAGATAGTATCTCCAAAATACCATATGCAGACATGCCAAGGACATTTGCATATTTAAGAAATAACTGTGTGCCTTTGGTTTTTTATATATAAGTACAGAATTTCAGATTAGAGTTTATATTATTTACTATTTTTTCTCTTGTTTTAAACTTCTTAAATATTCATTTTCATGCCAAAATAAAAAGATAAAAGAACTCAAAGAGATAGGTAGATAAGTAGTAACAAGAATTATACTTTCTTTACTTTGTAACACAGATTTTGGTTTTGTCTGTTGTACTTTAGCTCTCATGTAAATGGATATTGCTAATCATCAGTGCAATCTGAATTGTGGTCTGTGAGTGAAGCAAACCTGGAGAAATAATGAGAAATCCACAATCCGGCACCAAGAAAACAAGGACTACAGATGTAATTCTCTTACCAATCAGAAGTGCAATCGTGCAAGCACATATACAGAGAAACACTGCCACTCTGTCTGCTATAAATCCAGGGCCTCTCTGATACAATCCTTATTTGTAACAATAGCCATTTCCTTTTTCTATGTATTCTGGCAATTGCAGCTTATCTTGCCCTGGGTTCCTGATAGCATTGGATGAACTAGTTCAGAAGAAATTAGAACTGACCTAAATTTTCACCCCAGGCCCGAAATGCATTGTTATCTATGGCTGGAAAACTTATGATATTTTCTTTCTTTTTCTGTATTTCCAAGTGGTTCAGCAAAAAAAGCAGCAAACACTGAAAACCTCAGAAAGGAACAAGCAAGCAAAAAAATCCAGATTTCCAATATTTCATGGGTTTAATCTGAATACATTTTCACAAGAGCATTCAGAATAAAGTTCACCTATATCAAGGGATACAACTGGTTTTAAGTGAATGAATTTGCAAACATTTCTTCCAAACTATAAAATCTTTAACAGTCAGTTTTCCAGTAGCTGATGAGTTTTTGGTTAGGTGTTTCTGGAGACTCAAAGGCTGTCTCTAGAAGCAAAATGAGTTGGAATCCAGCTGTTCCAATCTAAGATCTGAAAGCAATTCTTTGCAAAAATGCTTATTGTCAGCTGCGATGCACTTATTTTTAGAAACGAACACTGCTACCAAAGGTTGTTCTCATTCCCAACATTTCCCTGCCTGAGGGTATGCTCATTCCACATTCCCAAGGTATGTTTGCATCTCAGGTAGTTATATTTGCTTTAGATCTAATTTAGCAAGTGCAGGTAGCAACAAAAATGAAAGAAGAACTGCACAGTCAGAAAGTCAGCACTGGGATTCTGGGTATTTTCTTGACTTGCTACCACCCCACAGCTTGTGCTGCTGTATCGTCATGGCTACTGCTACAAACAAAATGATGAAAAGTTATGTCTTCTGTAATTGCAGTGCTGAACTGCAGGGTAGGTAGACACCTACTTCTCTGTTTCCCTGTAGAGCCCGAGAGAGAGTGTTCCTCCATTTCAATTAGAACCAGAGATTTAGGGTTGTGACTGGGCTGAATAGCCAAGAAACCCATCAAAATGTATTCTCATATAATATTTTGACCCACCAACTTCAGCCACGGGGCATCAGAACATCCAAACAGTGCCTGAAATGTGAAAAGCTGCAGTTTCTTCCTGAATGAATTGCAATGTTGGACAGATCACATCATAACTTTTCTCTCTAGCTGTGATTTTAAAAGATGGTTTCTCAAAGTCAAGCAAGGAGCAGTGATCTCGCCTAAGAAGGATATGAAGGAGAGATTGATTTTGAGTTCTTGACCCTACTAATTGCTGCAGAGATCACCAGAAAGAGTAGAGCTTGAGAGAGAAGGGGAATTTCACATTGTTCTGCATCCTCCTGTTTCCTCTACTCTTCTGTTAAGTGAATATTCTTCCCTGAACTTGATGCTTTGAAGCTTATTTCGGACACTGCTCTGCTTTTAATAGGAAGAGCTGAGAGCCCATTACTGTCAGGAAGGGAGATGTTGCTTCCTGTCTTTCCACTGAAAGAGTGCACACTATGACCATGGAGCTCATGTTCCCGTTCAGCACTTATATTATACCATGGTGCCACTAAAAGCTGTGTGAGGCACCACTGGAAACAGAGATCTCACTGTTGCATTTCTCCCTTCATGTTCCCAGGCCAAAATGATCAAGCATGTCAGGATTTTCCTTAAGGCCGGAAGACCTTTCCTCTGAAAGCAACTGGATGACCCAGAACTAATTCCTGGCTCTTCTTTGTCATGCTTCATGGTTCAGTCTTGTTAATTTAGACTGTAACATTTCAAAAGCATTAGTTAGCTCTTGATTATATCTCATTCCTGGGGCAGAGCCATAGGTTAGTTAGGACCTGAAAGCACTGCTCTAATTAGCACTCCAGCTGTGCAGAAGGGTGCTTCTGCAGGGATGGAGGGAGGCAGATGGCTTTTGTGGAAAGAGATGTGATGTGTTCTTCCACAGGCAAAAGCTTGTATTAAGTACCTTTTAAAATGAAGTGTCTCCCTCTCTCCAGATTCCTCGCTCTTTTCGTGCACTGCCAGGTGCTCTTCTGTGCTTCAGTGCTGAGTCACACAGCCTCTTCTTACTCCAGAGTGCCAAGTGACACCATCTGACAAAATGACACATCACAGTTGGACTGAAGATGTCTCCAGTTTTTCTGAGAAACGGAAGAGATGGGACTTTTATAGCTCAGCCTGGTATTTATAATTCTAACTTGATTCCTAAGTAAAGAAAGTGCCTGCTTCTAAAACTCTGCCTTTTCTGAGGTGTTACTGAAAATGTGAGCATAGCTGCAATGGAAAGGATGTTTTCTGTGTTAGTCACTGACTTGGGAAATTTGCATTGTATTCTTGTCTGGAATCAAGCCCCTAGTGTTGTCCTGGGTAAGTCATTCAGCCTCTCAGTGTGTCTGCTCCATGTCTGTGAAATGGCTTCCCAAATATATCCTGTCTTTTAGCCTGTTTTGGCTATTTAGACTGACAGCCTCTCAGTAGGAAGCCAGGCTATGGCTTATTATTAGCACAGCACCTAGCCCAGCTGACCATTACTGCTTGCTTCTAGATGGTACTGCAGTATAAAGCAATAATTATGTGCCTATTCCAAAGCCGTATTAAAATGATGTCTTAAAAATGAATACTGTAAGTGCTCCTTGAGGATTTAAAGCATGTCCCTTTGTGAAAATGCATTAAGATGCTGCCTTTAAAGTATCTTTTATTCCTAGAAGACTGTTGTTTTCTTTCACACAGAGAATGAAATGAGCTTAGAGAATGACACAGCTGATCAATATTTTTTCCAGCCATTGAATCAGTGCATGTTGATTTTGTCTTTTATTTTCTTTTCTCCTTCTCCCCCCTTCCTGAGGTCTACCCAGAGCTTGCAAAGAATGAGTGATTGATCTCTTTATACAATTATAATGTTCTAGGGAACTCTTCAGCAAAACATTAAATTCCTCCAAAAAACATGAATTAAATATTGTAATACTGCTTAGTATCAAAGAGAGGAGGCAAAACTTATTTCCATATAAGAGAGAGAGCTTATGCCATGATGAGGACTACATAGCAAGTCCTTTTGCAGTAGGGCACTAAGGTATGAATAGGTGCTCTTTTATGTGATACAGGTGCTGGATGCACAGCACTTTATGGAAATTAAATATCCTGCTAAGGAGTAAGAAATCTAAGTCATTTTTCCTTTAATTGTGCTGTGGTTTCTTATAAACTTTCAGATACTGCTTTACAGGTCCTTGTACTCTTATCATATTGTTCTTACTCTCAATTTAGAGAAACACAGGAAGATATTATTTTAAATCAAATGCTATAATCTGTGCTTCCACCCCTGCTTTGAGGAAGGAAGGATTAGTAGATACTATCACTGATTTCTGGAATCCCCGATTTAACTGAATGGGAATTTTTTTCTGTGAGGCATGGTATCAGTCTTTCTGCAAACTAACATGGATTGTGGTTACCCTTACTTGACACTTTGGAGATTTTTGACCTCATAACGATTTTGTTTTATTTGGTTTATTTTATTTAGTTTGTCTTTTTAATCTTATGATGATTAAAGGGAGCTACCAAAGTGACAGTTGGAGTTATTCCCTTTTCCCTCTTTCATAGAGGCAGTTGTTTCATTGCAGATGGCAATCTGGTTGGTCAAGCATGATTTACCTTTAGTGAATCCATTCTGACTACACCTTCTTGTCACCCATGTAGATAGAGATGGCTTCCAGAATGAGTTCCAGGGACTGAGGTGAGACTGACTGGCCAGTAGTTCCCCGGGTCCTTCTTCTTGCCCTTTTTGAAAACTGGGGTGACATTTGCTTTTTACCAGTCCTCAGGCACCTCTCCTGATTGCCATGACCTTTCAAAGATGATTGTAAGTGTCCCCACTGTGGTGTCTACCACTTCTCAACACTCATGGATGCATCCCATCAGGACCCAGGGACTTTTGGATGTCAGGTTTGTTTAGGTGTTCTCTAACCCAATCCTCCTTGACCAAGGGAAAGACTTCCTTCCAACAATCCTTTAGCCTGGTCTCCCGGGTCAGGGGTTCCTCAGGGCTGGTCTTGTCAGTGGAGACCGATGCAAAGAAGGCCTTTGATAATTCTGCCTTCTCTCTGTCCTTTGTTGCCACAGTCCCCCCTCCATTCAGTAACGGAGTTACCCCCTCCATTATCCTTTGTTTTCTTTTTGTTATTGATGTATTTGATGAAGCTGTTCTTGTTGTCCTTAATATCCTTGGCAAGATTTAGTTCCTGATGGGCCTTGGCCTTCCTTGTCTCCTTTTCACTTGCTCTGACAATGCCTCTATGTTCATTCCAAGTGCCAAACTGGCAAGAATTCTTTTTTTTTTTCCCTTCTGACTTTATGCAATTTACATGGCTTACAAGATATCCCTTAATCCAGGTCATAAATCAAAGGATTATTCTACCCCTAACAACCAAAGCTATTTATTGTCTTTTCTAAAAGATAAATGAGGAAATAAATAAATAAACATTTCAGTCAAATTCCCCTTGGGAGGGAATCCAAAACATTGATTTAAATACAAGGAAGGGGGAAAGACTGAGCACCCGCAAACATCTTCTAAAAATCTTTACTAATGAGCCTGCAGCTTTTAAAGGAATGAAAAAAACACAGATGGATAAACAGCTTCAGATCCAATCAGA